>NC_065514.1:14884022-14946439 GCF_006386435.1 Epinephelus moara | reverse complement strand
CACTCTTCTCCTCTCCTCTCCTCTCCTCTCCTCTCCTCTCCTCTCCTCCTCTTTCTTCTCTTCTGTCCTCTCCTCACCTCATTTATCCCCCGTGTTCTCTCTTTTCCTTTCTTCTCCTCTTTTTTCATTTTCCTCTCCTGTCATCCTCTCCCTATTTCTCCTCTCCTCTTTACTACTCCCTGCTCTCTCTGCCTCTCTATCACACAAACAAACACTCTTGTTTTGTTTTGCTCTCCCTCCCCTCTTTTCGTCCTCTACCTCTCCCATCCTTTCTGACTCTCATTTCCACCTCCCCTCCCCTCCCACCCCATCCTCCCCCTCCTCCTCTCCTCTCCTCCCCTCTCTCATCTTGCTCTCCGCTGCATCGCTCAGTCAGTTGGAGAGGCGAGAGTCTCTCCACTCGCACAGCCTGCCCGCCTCGTCGCTGCTGCTGCTGCTGCTGCTGCTGCTGCTGCTGCTGCTGCTGCCTCGATTAGCTGTGGCCGCTCGTCTCTTCCCCTCCTCACTCCTTTTTATGTATTTTCTCAGCTTAACTACAGCCTCCCCCCCTTGCTCCTCCGTGGAGCTGCGATGTGTTTCGTAGCTGGTCACATCGCCGCTTTGTAAGGTCCGCTGTTTATCTGGCGGTGTGGTGTAGCGTAGCCTTCGCTGCTCTTGTTGTGGCATGTCTGTTTACATCAGCAGCATGGCTCGCAGGGCAGGGGCAGCCAGGGGCAGCCGGGAGAGCAGCGCCAGCAACAGAGGTGGAGCAGCCGGGGAAGGAGGAGGAGGAGGACTGGAGAGATGCGAAGCGGGACGTGCGGCGGGAGACTCAGCCAGAGGTGGAGGAGCAGGAGGGATAGCAGAGGAGCAAGTGGGAGAAAAAGGAGGAGGTCCAGAGAGAGCAGTGTATGGAGCGGGATGTGGTTCGGCAGCAGCGGGAGGAGGAGGAGCAGGAGGAGGAGGAGGACTAGGGGGAGGTGTGTGTCGGGGAGTTTGCATGTCAGTCCAGGAGCTCAGCTACTGTCTGTGTCTGCCCTGTTGTTGTACAGTGTTACTGCAGCATGGAGCCGACCCCAACATCCGCAACACCGACGGCAAGTCCGCCCTGGACCTGGCTGAACCCTCCGCCAAGGCCGTGCTCACAGGTCAGTCCATGTCTGTGTGTCTGTCAAGTCCCTCACACACAGGTCAGCACATGTCTGTCTGTCTGTCAAGTCCCACACACACAGGTCAGCACATGTCTGTCTATGGCTCATGTTCTGTATCAGATTGTGTGTATCTCTCTCCTCTTCCTACTTTCTTTTCCTCGAAGGATGCACATTTCCACTCTTACTTTAATGTTAACATATTTGCCCACCGCTGTCAACCAGAGTTCATTTCATTTTGTCCAAGGCTGCAGGCAGTATCATCTTTTTTTCTCCCTGTCAATCTATCACCCTCTTATTTTGCAAGGCTGAGCCGCTCACTGCGTGTGTGATTCAGTCTTTTTTGTCCAAGGCTGCACACACATCGGCCACTAAGTCACATTTTCTTCGTTTGGCTCCGTGCCTCTTCCCAAGGCTATAATCAGGGGTCAGAGGTGTTTGTGTCTCTCCGCTCTCTTTTCTGTTCTCGTTTTTTTTTCTTTCTCCCGGCTGAGGCTGCTCTCATTGATCAGTCACTCGATAAACTCGCTCTCAGTGTAGGATTTTGGTTTGCTTGCCCATCTCTTTCTTTCTTCCTTTCTTTCTTCCTTCCTTCCTGTCATATCTTGATGAAAAATAGAGGGAATAAGGAAAACAATGACACAGCAGACCTTTACTGAGCAGCACAACACAGTGCTGCAAATTGAAAATTTATTTAAATGCAGTTTTAGACTATAAGAACACCACACCTCCCACCCCATCCATTACATACTACTGTATCCTCATTTAAAGCCACTATCATCATCATTGTCCCACTTGGGTCGAGGATGGGGATGTGTGCAATTAGTTGACCAGTCGATTAAACTGCCGCCCTCGCTAAGTCGATACCACAATTACTTGTTGGTTAAACTTATTATGAAGGTACCCAGAGGAAGATTTGAGGGCATGTGAGACGAACCAGCGTCTCTGGTCATCAAGGGCTCTTTCCTTCTCCGTCTCTCTTTCACACACACATGAACACACACATTGAATTTTCCGTTTACTTGTAATTAATGAGATGTTGTGTTGTTTTGTAGGATAGTTTGCAATGTGCAAAGTGCCACACGTTTCAGCGGCGTTTAAAATACGATTTGGGTATTGAAAAATCAATCAATCAATCAAACTTTATTTATATAACACTTTTTATACATTCAGAATACAACACAGTGCTTTACACAATAAAAACAAAAAGGAGGCAGGATAAAAACTCAGAATAAAAAACAATTTTAGATCCATATAAATAAATCAGAATCAGAATCAGAATCAGAAATACTTTATTGATCCCCGAGGGGAAATTTTTGTGTTACAGGTGCTCCTTGCAAGAGAGGAAAGATACATGAAAATATAAGAAATTTAAACAATATTATTTACAGATATATAGTTTAAATAAACAGGAATTATTAACAAAAATAAAAAGTGAATATATATATATATATATATATCTAAACAAGATTATTTACACAAACAGAATATATACNAATTATTAACAAAAATAAAAAGTGAATATATATATATATATATATATATACACATATAGTAACCTAAACAAAAATAAATAAATAAATAAATAACGAAAGGATAAAAAAATAAATACAAAATAATCATAAATACAAAATAAAAAATAAATAAATGAATAAATGAATGACAAGTTTTCAAATGTCTCTTATAAAATACACAGTATTTTTTCGGACAGTGTTTGTTAACCTCATACAATAATTTGTGATAAATTTTGACTTGTCTGAGTGTTTTTTTTCTTCTTACTTTTAAAGTTTAAACTTTTATTTAAATGTTAGGGAATTAAGTCGTTAGGAAAATCCCTACTTTAGGACAGTACTGATACTTGTCCCAAGTCAGTAAAAGCTAATAGGTGGCATTCAAAGCTAATGATTCCTCGCCTTTTCCACCAAAATATTCAGTGTTTCCCTATAGCAAGACTGCAGAAAGAAGCTTCTGCATCCGCACAAGCAAAAAGAAAATCTCCAACTCGTTGGAGGGCTTTAGTGGCCAACATGGAGCAGTAAAACTTGCAGTGAAACTCAGACTAATTACTGGTTCTTTCATTGTTACAAGCCCTTAAAGGCAGCAAGACTCATTACACCTATTCAGTGGTACAGGAACCGTTGGGACACAGTTACTGCCTTTAAATGAGGAACTAATTAAAAATATATGGCTGTTAAATAAATAATTTTCAGTATATTTGTTTTCAGTTTCTCCTCAGACAGCTGGAAGTACAGAAAGCTTCTGCAGGTTTTCAGCCTGATTTTATGTCTTATGTCTTTCCTCTTTGCAAATCAGCACCTCTCATCCTCACACTTTTGATGAACTCCTTTGCGCTGTGTTGAACGCATACGTGTCGGCTGATGAGTTGTGAGTCGTTGTCTCGCTTTATCCTCAGGTGGGAGAGGTTGAAAGACACGTATCTTATCGAACTAAATTAGTCCTGTTTTTGTTTGCAGGAGTGGGTGAGTAAAGAGAATTTTAAATTGAAATCTCTTTCTGTGTCTCTGTGTTTGTATTTACAGGCTCTAAATCAGTTTTCGCAGCACCACTTTCTCTGTTTACACGGGGTTACATCACCAATTCCCGTCAATTCCCTCTGTGGTAAATTAGATAAACCTCGAGATACCACAGCGAGGAGCTGTGCAGTGTCGAAACACGGGGAGGAATTTCACCGCTGCTGCCCGGTGAAAAATCATTGTCCTCACCAGCTAGGATTGAAATGAGGCTGTTTGGTGCCAGAAATATTGAACATTGCCGCATATTTTCCAGTTAGCCCCTTCACCCCGTCTCAGTATCGCTCATGATACATGTTCTACAACGGAGCTGTCGTGGATATATGATTTATGAGCCGTAAAACTAGGAGATTTTGCAGAGGAGTAATTGATTGTCTATATTTGATAGAAAATGTTTACCATTCATTGCAGACTTAATTGAATGTGTGTGTGTGTGTGTGTGTGTGTGTTGTGTGTGTGTATGTAATGACTCAAGGCAGCTAATAGTGTTAACAACAAATTGACTGAGACAGACTAAAACGCAGTCCTGCTTACAGATTGAAGTGTACTCAGTGCAGTTTTGTTGTGTCGGTTAATTGACGTCAAAGATGAAAACAATTCCACTCTTTCTAATGCTGAAAGAAAGATGTGAGCAGAGTCTGTTAATCAAAAGAACAGAGAGGTTTCTTTTTCAGCAGCAAAGCCAGTGTTGTGATATGTTGACCTGAAGTTGCCAAACTGTGAGGGACATCGTCCCAAGGGGAGATGATAGATTTGAAGTGGGAGACGCGGTAGAAGAGAGTCATAACTCAGTCAAATCTGAAAGCACAGACACGATGGAAGTAATTTTAGATTCAGTCTGACTTGGACTCTCTGAGGATATCATTGTCTCCAATGTCCAAATGTTCATCCACTGATAAATATCCATAAATCTGCCTTGATATTAGGGCTAAAAATTATGATACCAGTACCCTTAAAGTGATACTGATAAAGTGATACAGTATCATTTGATACCTTTTTTCTGTGCTTCATTCATAAAGAATCACATAAATGGAAACATTCAGTTGTGTGTGATTAATCTGATTATTTTAACAATTAACTGTTTCGTCAATAAAATGTCGAACATCATCATTTCCAAGAGCTCAAAGTGACGTCTTCAAATTGCTTCTTTTGTCCAACCAACAGTCCGAAACCTGAAGACTCTTCATTTAACATCATAAATGATCAAGGAAAGCAGCACATTCTCACATTAAAGAGGCTGGAACCAACAAATGTTTGACATTTTTGCTTGAAAAATAACTGAAATGGTTAATCAGTTATCAAAATAGTTGGGTTAACTTTCTTTCTATCGACTAATTGATTAATCGACTAATCATTGCTGCTCTCATTAAATCGAAGAATGCTTGGGGTGATTGGCTGTGAGCAAAGCCATATGAATAGACATTAGTTTCTAGATCTCTGTACAAAATGTATCAAAAGTAGGTATATTTTTTGATACTACTTGGTACTGGGTTATTTCAGTCAGTAGCTTTGCTGATATACATAAAGGATTCTTCTCACAACAATCTTATCATTGTCATTTCTGTTTGTCATTGATGCTGCTCTGTTCTGTTCCCGGTGGGTCTTTGCTGCTGCTCTCCCTGCCAGGCTTTTCATGCAGACACATGGAACAGCAGGGAGGTTTGCTCTCTCTGCCTGAGGCTTTCCTCATTTGCGCATGGAAGGGCAGAGAGGTGTGCTCTCTCTGCCTTAAGGCTTTCCACATCGGCGTGTGGAAGGGCAGGGAGGTTTGCTCTCTCTCTCTGCCTTAAGGCTTTCCACATAGGTGCGTGGAAGGACAGAGAGGTGTGTTCTCTCTGCCTTGAGGCTTTCCACATGGGCGCATGGAAGGGTGGAGAGGTGTGCTCTCTCCACCTAAGGCTTCCTGTGTAGGCCTAGGAAAGGCAAAGGGGCCCCAGAACAGAGCCATACCACCAAATATAATACTGCAAATGGAAATGAAGTTTTCTTTGACTAAGGTGGATAAACTAAACTAACAGAATGTACTGATAACATTGGTGTAAAAATGTACTGCTGTAGTCATCTTTGTTTTAAAATATATCTTTTCATGAAAATGTTGGCACTTTAAAGATGTGTCCTAATTTTTTGTCAGCCCTGTCGGATTTCTAGAAAAACATCATTTAATCAGGCATAAAAGGAGTTAGCTATATGGCAAGGACTCCTGACTCACTTCCTGGTTTCCATGAAGGCTTGAATGCTTCTCAAGTACTGGTAACCTTTTACTTTTTAATATATCCATGAAATAATATAGCTATCGGGAGTGTCTTAACCATTACCTGTCAACTCTGTGGCCTTTCTAAATGAAAAGTAAGTCAGAATTATGGTTTGAAAATTAGTATTTTGATTGGCATTGAGAGAACTCTTAGCAACCTTGAAAAATGAAATGGCTCCTCACTAAGCCTGCTGTGAAATTAATAAAAATATAACTTTTTGTCATTTCTGTAAGACGTCAACTCCATCAGAGCTTACCTCTGACATCCATTATATATGCTATTCAAAAAAAAAAATTAATCACTGGGAGGTTGGCCCATTGCAGCGTTTAATAGTCAAGACTTTGATCTTTTAAAATATATTTTCTCAGCCTAATTGAAGCGTAAAAATGAAAAACCCCAATAAATAAAGTTTTGTCCCAGTTCTCAAGTATGGGTGATAGGCGAAAGAAATGCAGTGCAGTTGTCTCAGTTTGGTCTGAGGTTTTGTCCCAAAGAGTCAGACTTCAATCAATCACATACAGTCATACAGACACGACTCATATATGAAGTAATCTACAATTCAAGACATTTTACTAATAAGCTTCAATGTGCTGCAGCCGCCTTCGCACATTACAGCCATTTACGAGTGGGGTTTTCTGAGGCAGAGGTCGTACTTCACCAGTGACCTACTGAACCTTGATTTATTTTTAAAATGGAAATACATTTTAAGCAGATTTATGATCTGCCCTAATCTAAGAATCTTAAACCTCTATAATGGAAAAAAGGGATTTGGGATTAAAACACGTTTTAATTTACATAAATTAGGGACTGTAATTTTTTGAAAACATTTCAAGACATTTTAACTTGCCATAGCAGGGAAAGCACAGGTGTGATTAATAACATTAATGATGGCTCTGTTCCATTTAGGTGATTCATTAAGATATTGAGCCAGCGTGCATAATATCAGGACGCTGGAACTGGATCACCTAAGTGGAATGCAGCCTCAATTAAGGTTATTAATTGCACCTGCGCCTTTCTCCTGCTATGGCATGTCCAAATGTCTTCTCTTACAAAGGGCCTGTTAGAAGGTCACCAGATGATGAATGCAGATTAAAATACACAAAATGTGACTTGTTGTTTCACCCAAGTCGAAGCCTCCAGAAGAAGCAGATGGATCTGTTTTCAAATGTTAATGAAAAAGACAGCAGTAAGACATTTACAAGGACAGCTAAATGTTATCTTCCGTTTTCAACATCTGCTGTTTCCGCAGGCGTCTGCCGATGCATTCAGGTGAAAATGAGCAGTTAACAGAGAAACCAGTTGATCCATAACACCAGTACTCCGACTCCCTCCTCCGTCATCGGCCCCGTCCTCCTGCAGTGGTTGCTCTGTATTCTCTCTGTGGTTCAGATCTGACAAATTTACCGCATCTTGTTTGTAGCGTGAATTATGCTTTTAATGGCCAGCGCTAATTACCTAAACTATCGTCCTGTTACATTGTCTTTTCACCCAGCACCACCCCGGAGTGATTCCACTGGTGTAATTACTGTTGGCACTTGCAGTGATGCATTATAAGCAGTGCTTTTAAAGACAGTTTTATTATTGCGGGCATTGTCAGGTGTTGCAGAAAATTTGAGCCCTTAAATGCTCTTTCCAGGAAAATAACCTTAAAGAGTGTAAATGTGAACACATATGTTTACATCTTAATATATTTGTAGCTTCTGTATAACCTTATACAGTGACACCCTGTATGAGTCTTTCTCTCCTGTCCTGTATGTTCTCTGTCTACGATTTAGAGGTTCGGCTCTATTCCTCATCTGTGCCGCAGGCCGGCACAGCTTTCAGCTCCAGTCTGTGGTGATGGAAGTTTATATTGACCCATAAATTAGCTCTACTGCTCTGCCACATCCAACAAAGTGCTCTCAGAAATGATAGACTCTGTTCCCTGTTAGCCGGAGATGTGAAACGGAAAGACAGGGAACATTTGTTTTTTAAAGCAGCTTCAGACAGCCCTCACTCTGCATTTTAATTAAGTTTTTCATCATACGGTTTGTTTTCCTGATCAGGGTGAGCGTACACCAGGACAGGGAAGGGCGGTGTTGATTGTCAGGTTTTATTGCACTCCCCCAGACGCTCCTCACATATGCATTTTTACAAGCACAACCTGGGAACTCTGCAGTTTAGTCTATTGCAAGTATGAGACACCAATTTTAACCAGGGATGGAAATCACCAGTCAAGTCACTGTACAATACTATTGTGATTTTAAACATTGTACGATATGCTATGCACTGCGATAACATATGTTGCGATTTATTACCTTTTTTCAAGTAGAGATGTTCGTAGCCCTTTTTTTTTTTTTTTTTAACTGATTCTGATACCTGAACTTGCGGACCACTCGATACCAAGTACAGATGCAATACAAGTGCAATAAAAAAACTAGGGCTGTCAAGTGATTAAAAAAAAATCACTCTAATTAATTACATGATTTGTGATTAATTAATCTAAATTAATCGCATACATCAATTTTTGCTGTGAAAGTATTTAAAAAATTTCATATGAAATGAATTTTCGCAGATGTGTTGTAGTAAAGCTGCTGGATTTTGGACCGCAGTCCAAAGTTGGTTAGTGGGTCACAGGTGGACCTACTCAGTTTCCATCTGAACACCTGGTCAAGTGTGGTTTGAAGACGTTGTCTGCTAGCACTAGCATCAGAGGCTGTGCTAGCTCAGATCTTCGCGTTCGCTGCTAAATGCTTTGTGTTGAGGTGATATTTCGAACTTGAAGCTTTGATAGCACGAAAATTGGGTGGTGCTCCTATCAACAGTTACATCTGGGTGTTTTTGAAATGGAAATGTTCCATGCACAGGGCCAAACAGCGTTGTCTCGTCTGCCTCCATCATGTGACAAAGCCACTGTGGCCTTTGGTGGCGCACCGGGTTTAAGGGCACCACGGAAGGCAATTAATCGGCGTTAATTTTTTTAATGTGTTATTTTTTCTGTGATTAATTAATCAAAATTAAGGCATTATTTTGACAGCCCTAAAAAAATCTTTAACAGCTGAATACTACTAACTCTATATGGATGTGAAGCAGTTGCTATCATTGTTGTTTGGCATGGTTCAGGTTAAAGCCCTTTGTAAAACATGATCAAATATATACAGAGAATGAATGCCAAAGAACTTTATTTTATTTTTTGGGGCATTTGTGGCCCCAGAAGGTGGCTCAGAAGGTAGAGCGGGTCATCAACTAATCTGAAGATCAGCAGCTCGATCCCCGGCTCCTCCAGTCCGCATGTGGAAGTATCCTTGAGCAAAATACTGAACACCAAATTGCTCCCAATGGCTGTTCCATTGGTGTGTAAGTGTGTTGAAAACTGTAGCAGGTGGCACCTTGGCCACCAGTGTCTGAATGTGTGTGTGAATGGCGGAATGTGACTGTAGTGTAAAAAGTGCTTTGAGTGGTCGAAAGAGTAGGAAGACACTATACAAGTGCAGTCCATTTACCATTTACCATATTATTTAATTTAACTGTCAGTCATAAAAAAACAGAATACAATTTTAGGAAAAAATAACAATTTAGTGCAGAAACAACTGATTATAACAAAAGACATTTACCTTTTTAATAGTACAATAACAGTAATAAACAGTAGTTTTACAGCAGCTCTCACAGATGTATCGGTATATGCAAATTCGTCCACTGACAAGCGCCAATGTGACACTTTCATTTTCATTCAGAGGCAACATCATATATATTTTTTTCATCATTTATTCATGCCTATGCTAAAACTTCAAGTTTCTCTTTCAGTGACTGACACTGCACCTTTTACTTTGAAGAAAATACAGCTGGTCTGAAGAAATGTAACAGTCACCTCTACAATGGTTGAGACTATAAACCAGCACAAAAACCCACTGTCACTTGGGTTCTAATGCGAGGACTCTTGAAGTCAAAGCACCCTAGAGCGCTTTGTCAAGGTGGCAGCAAGACAGCACCATCCTGTGTGCTTCTTGTCCCCACCAAAGCATGAAATACTAGGATTACCAACATGCAGAACATGTTCCTTCAGCTTGTAGTCAATTAAACTTTCTGCACCGCTGCTATCCTTACACCATGCGTCACCTAATGTTGTTTTTCAGCTGTTTCATATTTTCTGTTTACTTTAACGACCATGCTCGAGCGAGAAAATGGTTCAAACTTACATTACAGACTGTTGTTACAGCCTGCAAGTGTTTATTTTCCTTGCCACACACTGATGCAAAAATACATTTGCTAGTGAATATGTAAACTGCATATTACTTCAGTGTTAAAATAAATCCGTTTTATGACAGTTTTAAGTCTTGAGTAAAAAGACTGATTCTCCATTTCAGGGAAGGGTATTGTGATCTAATAAATCTGTGTTACAATGATTCTTTTGACTTTAAGGTCCAGTATTTTTCTTATCAGGTATCTGACAAAATAGGGTCTAATATTATTTTTGATATCATAACACAGCAGTGATGAGGAAAATAGACAAATTTCAAAATATGGGCTATGATAATGGCTTTCAAGAGAAGGTGATTGAATAAGTATTTATATATGAATTAAACATATGATATGATATTTATTTTTGGGTAAATTACTTGTCATATCATATAAATAAAAAAAACATTTAAAGCTGAATCAGTAATTTAGTTGTTGGATTAATCGACTGATCAAAAAAAGAATTGTTTGATTAATTGATTAAAAAAAAAAATAATTATGCCAAACCCCCTGCGTAAGCTCTGGTTCATGTCTTAAAGCCCTGACACACCAAGCCGATAGTTGGCGTTGGTCAATGTTGGGGCCGTCGGTGATCGTCCGTCACCCACCGTTGCCCCTTTTCTCCCCTGATGGCTTTTTGTCAGACGATCCAGCATGTTGAATTGGCGACGATAGAGCCCACCTGTTAATGAAATCACTCGGATTGGCAGTTCAGCTCAGTACGCGAGAAGAGAAACAGAAGTGAGGAAAGTAAACAAACTGCTAAAGTCAGGAGGGAATGAGACCAAAACAAACTTGTTACATGAGGTGAGATTGTTTTTCCTTAGCCATTGAGCTCTTCAGCAGAAACGTTTCGTAATGGTTTGTGTTATTGTTCACTGGCGCACTGTGAATATGTTCTGTTCTTTCAACATTGTGTTGTTAATGTGCTAACTTGCTAATTAGCATCAAGATGATCTTCTGGTTTCCCTTTTTGAATGAGGATTACAGACGACCACCATCATCTGCTGGTGGGGAGAGTTTTTTCCTTTCATGCAGGCACAGAACGTACGTGCTGGTTGGCCATCAGCTGCAGTCTTTGCAGTGTGTTCATGTGCAACTTTTTGGCTGAGACACAGGCGACGTAATGGAAAGCAACAGTCAGCTTTCATTACCACTAGTTCTCTGAAGTCGGTTTGGTGTGTCTGGGCCTTTACACACTTATCTAAATTAGTATGTACAGTATTACCTGTCAGAATCTGCTGTTGGAGTATGAGTAACAGAATAATTAAGCAATTAAGTCTGATAGAAATGTAAATTCTTCAAAGCTGGAAACAAAACCTGGAGGTAAAATCTCCTCAATATTTTTTTGAGTCTTTGTAGTGGAAAAGCTTGGAGAGTTTCAAGTTAATTATATTGTTCCTTATCGGGTTACAAAGGACGGCATGCACAGATTTGCTAAGAGATTAGCCTATCGCTAAATGGTCACTGGCTCCTAGAGCTAAAATCAGCCGGCCCACGGTACACAATATTTATCAGATGCTGGGACGAAGCTGGTGTGTTTAGGTCTGATTTATAGTGTTGTGTCAGTGTTGAGGAATGCTAGACACATTTGCATTTTGTGATCAAGCAAAGTCATTTTCAGCACACCCACTGCTTTTTATCACAAAGTGAATTGAGAGAATATAGATTGTGAGTAGCGTATATAATCTTTCATACACGACATGCTCATTTAGAGTGTTGATGGAGAAAGTATTTTTTCCAGACTTTCTTCACAAACAGTATACAGTGGGCTTAAAGGAGCTATATGTAAGAAATCTAAAGCAAATAGTCATAAAATCCTCCTAATATGTCACAGAGACTAAGGAATAATGTTCATATAACATACTGATCTCACCGACAACAATAGTACAGCCAGAATATTCACATTTAAAAAAAAATTTTACGGTCCGCAAATCATGTTTATGTTTTGAATTTGTGTTTTGGCCTGTTGCACCACCCACCGCCGTCTACCAGTCACGCAGTCAGTAGAGTCTCAGCATCAGTTACAGTTACGACTGAGCTACAGCAGCACGGCAAGCAGCGTTAGCAGTGTCCCGGTACATAACATTAGCAGTCTCCTCAGCTGTATCCCGGCAGCAGCGTTAGCAGCAGAGAAGCCGGACTTGCTCGAACGGTCCGCTGGAAAACCGAAGATCAAGGACGCAGCGACGCGGCCCTGCCACAGCAGCCGCCCGTGGGCAAACAAATCAGTCTCCAGCGTGCCGCTGTCCAGCAACCTCGAATCTGTAGGGGAGGGGGGGCGGACATGACTCGCGGCAGTATTTTGAATTTGAGTGCAGTAACCGTTTTGGCCACATTTTTACATACAGCGCCTTTAAAGCCAGACAATGTAACTTGGCCGCTGTGGTCACAAGTGACAAATAACAGGATAATGGTGAACACTAAAATGAAATGAGAGGTGTTTAAGTTATTCCAAACAGCAACACTCAAAGCGAGCGAAAAGGTGCGTCGATAGAGAGAGGGGAATAATCATAAATCGACTCAAATGTATCACTCGTCAGGATTTATTTTTTCCAGCAACCCAAAAATCAAAGAATAAAGAATAACATTTCTTTCACAATTAAGTAGGATTTTCTTTTTGATTAAGAGACACAGTTGAAATGTTGTATTTCTTGTCAACATAAATATATATATTTTGCACCCTCTGTTAACACCTGATTTTGAAAACCAGACGTAGTCACACATGTATCATTCTGCTAACTGTCCCCGTCAGCTTGATCTTGACCGAATGTGTTTACCATAAATGTCAGTGTATAGGTGCACTACAATTGTCGTGCTGGCTTATTTGACTACAGAGATGCAAGTGATGGCCGGCTTGACTGCAGTTATTTTTAGAACATGACCTGTGGGCTACTAATTGGCTCCCTGCAGGCGACCAGGTGCTCATGGGCTACCCCTGGTTTAGGTGTAAACGATCAGGGTCAGAGTCATTCAGAGGCAGAGTAGGTGTGGGTCTTTATGGAAGGCATATTGGGTATGTATACCCAATAAGAGAATTTAGTCTCTCCTGCACAGATAACTGTCTTATTAGCCCTTTTACTCAGAGATGGCACGAAAGGGCTGCTCTACATTATGGCACCTTTGTTTTTTTTTACACGGAACCAAACAATGTGGGCATCATGCCACCCCAGTGTGTGATTTAAGATAGCATGCCACCATTCTAGAAACAAAGGAAAAGTGACAGGCGTGATGTGTGACACAACAACGCCGGTTTTTTGTGTGACACGACATAGTCGTCGCCAGCACATTTGTAACAGTAACAATGGCAAACCATGGCAGTAACAATTATTTACTATCCCTGTTGTATGTTGGCTGATCTCAGCCTCTGTTCAGAGGGTAAGGAGCTCCTGAAGCTCAACGTCTTCCAAATTTGTGGACATTTTCAGCTGCTGTTCTTCTTTTGCGAGTTAGCTGCTAACTGCTTCTAGCTGCTTTTAAAATCTCCAAGCGATGTGCCACAGGCATTCCATCCATCCCGTCCATCCCCTGTCCTGCCCGCTTACCCTTTTACACACCTCAGTTCGGTGCTGTTACTGCCTCTGCTGACAGCTTAATGGCTACACAACTCTGTCCCCCCATTTGGCAATCGAACCTTGTATAGAGAACAGTGGGGTGGAAAAATTGTGCGACATTTCCAACTTGAACAGGCAGTGTAAAAGGAGTTATTGATAGCTGTCAGTTTCAGGTGGTTTCAGGTCATTCAGATGGAGGGAGAAAGTGGGTTTTTTTGGAAATAACTACCGAGTTTCGGACCTTGGTGACATCATAGCTGGCTGCAGCCATGCACACTGGGAGAGGGGGTTCTAGTACATAACTCACTGTTAAACCACAATGGCTAATATAACCAAATGAGATATAACGTGTTAACTGGTGAGCTGTAGAGATACTGGTAGGTGGATTTTGTTTCCTTTAGACAGAGCCAGACGAGCTTTCCCCCAGCATCCAGACTTTATGCTAAGTTAAGATAACCACCGAGGTCCCCACACCAACGTGAGAGTTTTATCAAAAGCCTGAATTATCCCTAATATCAGACTGCATATAAGTAATCTAGAGAAACACACATTAATGATGTGAAAAGCCCCAGAAGAGCTAACTTAGGAAACAAAGAGATCACCAGGAGGATTTTTCTTTACATCCGTCTTCCTGTCGTTAGTGATTGATCTTCCTCTGGGCGGAAAGCAGTGATTAGGACACTTTCATCAAGTTGTTTCTGCCCTTGACGATTCTTTCGTTTCTCCCCTCGCCCCTCTGCCGCTTTCTTTCTTCACTCATCAATTACGACGTTGTTTAATGAGCTTGCAAGTACAGCATGTACTCCATCCACCCCTCATCCTCACATCAGCCTTGGCGTCGATCTCTCCCTTTGACACGTCATCTATACTCTTTGTCCCTTTGCCCCCTGCTGTCTCTCACCCGGCTCGAGCTCCATACCAATCAGCCGCTCCATCTTTTTCCTGTGACATTTGTCATTTATTCTCTTTCTGCTCTTCACTGGAAATGTCTCACTCTGCCTCAGCCTCTTTAAATCTCTGACAGTAACATGATTCCAGTGTTAAATCAGGCCATGAAGTACACATAGATGAGCCGTTGGTGTATCAAAGACCGCAGTTGACCCTGGAAAGATTGTGACACCTACATTCAGTGTTGTAAGGTGGAGGTAGGTGATCAGCATAACCGCCAAATTATAACCGACTTATCTTCTGGGCTAAAGCTGCTTGTCCACTAAAATACAGCCAAATACTTTTAGATCCGACTAGCAAACAAAGTGGTGAAACATAAGCTCTATGTAACTTAACTGGTGGAGGTAATTTATGTGGTAATCTCTCCGAGACCGTGTTGATTTTCTCTAAGCGCCCATTGTTGATTTTGTCTGCATCTTTGGTATTAAGCTCTCATAGCTTTGTTTGTTTTTAGTCTCAAGGAAACAAACTGTTATATGAGGGAAATATAGATTTTATTCAGAGTAGCACATTTAGAAGAAGAAGAAGAAGAAGCTTTATAGATGCAGTTACTTCAGCCTCAGGCGAGATGACAGAAGGAGTGACAGGTATGTGGGTTGAACTTTGAGCCACTGAGGAGGAGGAGGGTGTGACTAACAGTACACGTGTTGCACAAAGGTGTAAAGTTCTCCACTGTGTTGAGACTGAAAGTGCTGCTCAAGGTATTCACAACTTTATTTTAGAAAATAACTCTGAATAACTGCATTGTAAAGCTCAGTTCACCCCAAAATCAAAAATACATATTTTTCCTCCTGCCTGTAGTGCTGTTTATCAATCTAGATTGCTTTAGTGTGAGTCATCATGTGTTGGAGATATAGGCTGTAGAGATGTCTGCCTTCTCTCCTATATAATGGAACTAGATGGCATTTGGCTTGTGGTGCTCAAAGAGCCCAAAAAAAAAAATTTAAAAAACTCAACAGCAACGTCTCTTTACAGAAATCATGACCTGCTTACCCAAGATAATCCACTGACCTTGTTGTGAGCAGTTCCATGCTGGAACTTTTTTCCCCTCTGCCGAACTACACCTGCTGACTGTATCGCTGCACAGAAGAAAATGTGCATCTACTCATGGATGAGAGTCTCAGCTGAGTTGTAACGTTTGCTAGCTAGGAGAGCTAGCAGTAGATGCTTGCTCTCTTCTGATTGTTAGCATGCTAACATCTGCTATGAAGCACTGAAAACAAAGTAGAGCTGAGTCTGATTCTAACAGCTAGTAGATACAAAAGACGGCCAATGTGGTCCGAGTTGTGTTCAAGAACTAAGAAAACCTCATTCAAAATGTCACCGACTTTTGTGACATTGCTAATTACTAAAGATCCAGCCTTGTGGCTCGTTGTTGTGTGACTCGCTTCATACGCCAAGATAAGGACTGTAGTTAAAAAAAAAGAAGATATAATTTTGTTTAGTACTTTCGTTTTTTAGCTACCTTTGAGGAAGAGGCTAAACATCATAGATCAACAAAAGAGTTGAGTTGAATGAGTCGGGGTTAGCTCATACATGTCTGTAATAACAGCAGGACAAAATCGATTGAGTGCTGTAAAAGTATTTGCAACAAAAATTCTCTGTCGCGGAAAGCTTTGATGACTTTTATGGATATGGTGAAAACCAAGTTATGATAAAGTAAGAACCTGTGCCGTTGCCCTGGTAAATTTTGCGAGAGCTGTCGTTTTTTTCCTGTGAACATGAAGTAATTGTTACATTTGTTAAAATCACAAAAGTTAATTTCTAATAGCGCTGTTTTGGATGCTAATTTGTCTTAGAAATTGGACAGTAAACCCCAGGAACTTGCTTATTTTTAGTTTTTAGAAAAACTAATCAAAGAAATGCTGAGTGAGATTGCATTGAGTTATAGAAGCTAATAGTACAGAGAGGCTAGCCCGGATGTGACGTCATGACTTCAGCTTTCTACTCTGGCTGCAATAAATGATTATATATTATCATCAGTAGCCGGTCAGTAGTTTAGTGTGTCAGAAATGGTAAAAACAAAAATTCTTGTCAGAATTATCCAGTTCAAGTGTTTTGCTTTACTAAGGGTTGAAAATTGAAAGATGATCAATTTACTGTGATACAAAACAGGAAATCCTCACATTTGAGAAGCTGTAATGAGCAACTGTTGGGCAATTGTGTCTGATAAATAAATTAAATGATTCTGAGTTTCAAAATTGTTGGATAATTGATGAACAGAGTCATCATATCAGTGTTAAATACAATGTGACAGTATATTTTCATTGGATTTTGGGCCACAAATAATGTCTGTTTGCAAATGCAGGCTGTATCTCTCTGCTGCTTTTTGTCTTGGACTGTGGAGTGAGACAACATTGTCTACCAGTTATGATGTATTTGTTCTTGAAATGTGGTCTTCGAAGGAGACAGGTCTTTGAGTCTGTACATGCTGTTCCATTTGGCTGTTTTGACGTGCTGCTTGCTATGTAGCGCCAAGAGCATGGAGACCTGCTTTAATGGAGTGCAGGCGGTGTGCGAGGCGGCAGGCATGATGTTGAATCTCTATCAGCTGATAATCAATCCACATCAGGGGGGGTGGAGATGATGTGGTAAACTTAAATCTTTTCACAGCTTTAAAAAGTTGGCAGAGACCCTACAAAACCTTTTACATTTGAATTCAGCTACAACATATATTGCTGTATATAGTATTTATATATTTCAGTAAGTATTGTTTATGATGCTGTTGGTACATTTGTATTTTGTTCACTTGCTGCACTGAGGTGTCAATTAAAGTCAGCTATTTTGTGTACTGACTTTAACGGAGTAGAAAAACATGCCCACACAGCATGACATCATCTAGCGTCAAAGACCAGCCAATAGGAGGGGGGGTCATTTCATTACTTTGCCTTAGATATGGAAGTTTGAAATGTCTCTCTGCAAGCCTGAAGCATAGGACAGTAAATAAAGAAGGGGAGAATTCATTAATGCTGCATAATAAAGAGAAAAGAGAGAGAAACACTGGAAGGAATAAATAGAGACAGAAGTGAGATGAGAGCACAGAGTGAGAAACAGAGTCCATTAGCTGCTATTAATTACCTCTGATTGGTATTCACAGACTAGCTGCTTCTGAGCCTCAGAGAGATCAATTCTCCACTCTGGACCTCTGTCAACACACACACACTCACACACACACACACACACACACACACACACACACACACACACACACACACATTTGCTTATTCCTTTGGCGGCTCATTTTAACTCTTACTTACACTGTTGCACACAAAATCCTTTTCTGGTACAAACAAAGCTGCTTAATTTCAGTTGCACTGTGTGTCATGTTGCTGTTTGCTTTAGGTTAAGTGCCAGTCAGACAACAGGATAGCCAGTTTAGTATCCAGGATGAGGTTTCAGACTCTTCAAGTCATCGGTGTGTCTTTACCAAGTGTTGTTTCCCCTTTGATATGAAAGATATGAAAGATAATCTTCTTGTGATTGTTTTACATTTTCGCAGAAGGTGGAATGAGCGGAATTTGATCTTGAGGGAAATTACAAGGTGTGTAAATAACTCATCACGATATGATTTTGATCCAGTTCAATTCTTGGGCCTGCAATCAGGCCAGGAGAGACCACTGCTCCCCTAATACAATTACTGATCCCCCCATTGGCAATCCCAACCAAAAATAATTGGAGGCTCACATTACTGTCTTTAAAGGCTGTGGCATACCCATTTTTTTTTAAGCTAGCGCAAGGATATTGGTACCTTGGGAAACTAGACAGCCTTAGGCATCCATTGTTACCAACCATTTCGTTTTAAGTAAGGCTCTAAAATTTGGCAAGGGGTAAAACTGGCATGGCCATTCTCACCTCAGAATGGGTTCTATGGGTACTCATACCCAACTGTACCTGTATTCGTCAATGATCAGGTAGTAAGTAACATTAACTGTAAAATCAGAAACCAAAATATATCAGTATGCAATACCTTAACTCTCCATATTGACATAATTTTCAACTGGCCTTTATACACCAGTCAGCCAAAGCATTAAAACCTGTGGTGGGTGAAGTGAAAATTGATGATCTGCGTACAGTGCAATGTTCTGCAGGGAAACCTTTGGTCCTGGCATTTATGTGGATGCCATTTGACACGCACCACCCAAACACATTTGCAGACCAGGTGCTCTCCCTCATGACAACAGCACTCCCAGATGGCAGTTGCCCCCCAGCAGGACAATGCGCCATGCCACACTGCAAACACTACTCAGGAATTACCCAAGGAATGTGACAAAGATCTGAAGGTGTTGACCTGGCCTCCAATTTCCCCAAATCTCAATTTGATTGAGCATCTGTGGGACTTCCTTGTACCCAACCTCACAACCTACAGGACTCAAAGGATCCTCCACCAACGCCCTGGTGCAAGACAAGTCTGATCCGTGGATCAAGGTACCTCGGGGGTACTGGCTTGATCAGATTGGGGTCTGGGAAATTTTGAGGCCAGTTTGACACCTTGATCTCTTTATCACATTCCTTGCGTCATTCCTGAGCAGTTTTTGCAGTGTGGCATGGTGCATTGTCCTGCTTGGGGGTCCACTGCCATTGGGGAGTGCCGTGTTGCCATGAGGGGGTACTTGGTTCTGCAACGGTGTTTGGGTGGGTGGAACACATCAAGTGGCATCCTCATGAATGCCAGGACCAAAGGTTTCCCAGCAGAACAATACATTGTAATGAAACGATCAGTGTTAAATACTGCACCTGCAAGTGGTTTAAATGTTTTGGCTGGTTGGTGTGCTTGAACATTATAATAACATTCTGGAAATTCAGTCATGGATTTTGGTTTTGGTGTGCCACCACAAGATTGTCGTAGGGATGGCCCCATCTTGCCACCCCTATGAAAAATTTCCAGGGGTCCCACTGCCTGCAGTCGATAAGAGACAATTTCAGTAAATGCCCTCATTGCCTTTTTTTTTGGTGTCTTGCCTTTGTCTGCTAGGCTGCTAGCACTGTCTGAATCTTTAGAGAGGTGTGCAGAAATGGTGACACACACGTCATTGGAATTTCAAAGTAAAGGCGTATCTTTAAGATTATTATATGTCTTGATGTTTTCACTTTGCATTGATAATATTGGATTGTAGCTCATTGATTCGATATATAGATCCACATCGATGTATCATTACACCCCTAGATACTACCATACATACTCTGACAACATGTTTACTGTTGGCCCTTGATGTTGTGTCCTTTGAGCTATAGTTGTTTGTTCAAGCTGAAACAAACAGCTTGTTGTCAGATCAGTGCACATAAATTCCAATGTGAACACCAGCATGAGTCCTTTGTACAGCAGGTGGTGATCTCAGGATGTGTCCTCTAAATTGCTATTGACAAAACACATCTTCAGCTTTCTGAGCTGATCTGAGGGAATAGAGTTAAAATGAGGATGCCTCCATGCCACTGTAAAGATAGCCTTTGATCCCACATCTTATTCTTTTTGATGCAAATGATGCACACAGTGTTGCTCAGTATGGGTAGAAGGTGCAAGGCAATATCTTTGTGACCTTTTACGAGACTGCTTCTGAGAGATAGGTGAGTAAAGGTCCAGTATTCTCCTCTAGGTCAAAACAGGTCTCCACAGTATATATGGGATGGTACAGTCTTTGTTTTATTTTTCTTATCAGAAGTGTGGTTACGTCCGCACATAAAGCAGCTGAAAACAGAAGAAAAATGCGAGTAAATGATAAATGTGACTCTTAGACTCTCATATTTTCCCATTACCTTTTCCTGATGAATCCTATTTCTTTTACTAAAGCAATGACCTAGTTGTCCCATGAAAAAATCAATTGACTCATCTTATTAATTCTCTAAAGCGTGTTTGGACATTTTCAGCTTTAAAAGCAAATTAATGTCCCAAATTGAATAAACAAAGCATTAGTCTCACTTAAACAACATGAGTAGGCAAAGGTGGCCTCACACTTGGATTTTAAAGACTTGAGAACAGAGTTGAACAGAACTCGACATCAGAGACTCTTTAACACTGGAATTTATTATCAGATTTCCGCAATATTTGCTATATTTGCTAGCCAGTGTCACTCTGGCTTGGTTCGGATATGACAGTTATATCCCCCATGCGGTGTAAGTTTCCAGCTCTGTGTCCAGCTGTAACTTGGATCTTGCTTCGTCTCCAGTCTGTCACGAAGGCATAGTGGGGAGAGCTTGAAGAGGCTGAGTGAGCAAATGCAGAATTAAACAATGTTGAGCAAGTTTTTTTTTTTGTCAAGACCCCCCCCCCTCATCTTGTCATAGTTAGCGTTTCATCCCAAGGAATGAGTTACAGACAGCAATAATAGCCTGTCACCGGCAAAGAAACTGCGGCTGCAGGGATGTGCTGATATGAGAGGGACGGAAGGGAAAAAAATGAATCTCCTGAGAATAAAATGGCTTTCAATCGTCCTGCTTTGCTACAGTGCAGACGTTCCTTTCTTCTGCTCTCTTTGTTTTCACTTAGCTACTTTTTTACTTTATGGGTGGTTCCCTGTCACAAGTAAATCATTAGGAGGATATTTATTTGAGTTTGAACGTCCATTGGGAGGATAATTTATGACTGAAGCTCTCAGTTGCTATCATCGGCTTGCGACTGCCTCCCAAGCAGCAACTGACTGGACTACTAACAGCAGTGTCTCGGACAACACCATGCCTCTGTGCTTATCTGCATTGATAAAGTGCACAGACGGCCATAAATTACACAGAAGATTGTACTCAAAACAAGAATATTTGCACTGAAGAGGACTTGTGAATTCCATGACATCATGACTCTCAATGTCTCCCGCTGGTGAGTTAGCTCAGCAGAGTTCAACTCAATACAATTTAAATGGACAGCTAAATGACACCATAACTTCCCCAGACTCACTGAGACTGAAACAGTGAAGTCTTGGATAACCTTGGTGCAAAACCTAAAGACAAGTGCAAGTCTGTACTCCCACTGAGGGCGACATTTACAGCTTCAGTCAAGCCAACTTCAACCCAGAACATCTGGCGGACGGCCAGACGAGGACATAAACACAGACCACAGTCAGCCCTGACATTAAAACTAGAAAACGGGATTGAACTGTTAATAAATCTCCATGAGACAGAAATAGTGATGGGTGCTGATAAGAATGGACAAGGGAGAGTTATGAAGAGTTGGAGCCAACAGAAAGAGGCAAGGAAGTCGTGATTGGGAATAGGTCTGGGCAGTATGTTGATGTTATATCAATTTCATGATTTAAGACTATATATTGTGTTAGATTTTGGATATTGCAAAATTGTAAGCGTTGTCTTTCTCTGGTTTTAAAGGCTGCTACATATTCTATGACTTGTCTTTACCAGCTTCGTCATTATATCCACATTACTAATGATCATCTGAAGAGACAGTCTAACAAGGCCCTGATCACACCTAAACCTGTTGCTAAAAACGCTTAACCAGAAATACCATTGTTTTCCAATTGATCTTGACCATCATTTCCATATTAATCCTGAATAGAATCGCTGATGTCAATCCAGGACCATCACTGCTATGTTGACGTTGACATATACAAATCATTCAGGATTAGCGTGATGATGATGATGGTCCTGGATAAACCAATACCAAATCTATAGAGGATCAAGATGGAAAAAGGAGGGAACGTGTGTTAATTGCAGCTGACAAATGCTGTTAGTGAACAATATTTTAGCCTATTGGCAAGCTTATTTGTTAGCATAGCCAACTTACTTAGCAAGCTAACTTGCTAACCCTGCAGTAGCATACAAGGTTTTTGTTCGATGTTACTGAGGATTTTGTTCAATTGTAGCAACTTCAATTTGAAAAACGAGCACACAGGAGTTTAGAAAGAAGCACAGCAGCAGCGCAGTGATGATGTCAAAGGGCTGTGGTTGGTTGATTGCAATGTTGGTCCAGAAACGTGATGTGGGATGTTGATCCAAGAGCATGTTCTACTTGGCAAAATCACATTGTGCGTCTGGCATGTGCTCCTCTCTTTGTGTTGTGTGTCATGTCGTACCTCTTGTCAAGGTCACTCTTGGCTCAGGCAGCTAATGAAATCAAGCAAGAGGCGGACTGTACTACTTAACTGTTTTGATGCAGGTAGATATGGCAGTGGTGTTTAGTCTCGTTGAACTGTATATAAGGTCACCCCACTGTTCCGAGACTTACCAACAAAGGCATGCATGGAGTATCCTGAGCAGCCAGATGAATCTTACTATGCCGATAAACAGGCTAGCTAGCTAGTTAGCTGTTGGACTGTGAGAGCGCTACGGAGTATGAAGGAGGGTCGGTTGCACATACAGCCCCACTTTACATGTGACATGACGTGCCCGTTTTTGAAACGGCCGCACTTTTACATGTCTTGGTGTGATCAGCCCCTGACTTCAGTTGTGAGAGATCTTGTCAGAGATATACAGCAGGCTTTGATTGAACTGTTTAATGGTCTTGAAAACTAGAAGCCAAGTTGTTTATTCGGGGACCAGTGCCAACGGTCAACAGAGGGATATCATGTTTGGCAGACTTTAATCGCTAAACACATGGCTCAGCAAAACCTGTGGTCTGAAAGGGACCAACTATTCATAACTTTCTGTTCTGGGGATGTAGGCATCTTTTCAGGACAGATGGCCTCCGCCCAAACAGACCTGGAGTTAAAGCACTGATGGACCATTATTGGCCAGGCCTTACACGATGCACCCTCACACACAGCAGCCTCGGCACCAGGAAGACGAAACACCACAGCCTCTATGTCAACATGTTAACAACCAGCTCATGGATTGGTCTTCTAGTTCTTCCTCTCGTCACTGCCTTCACCCCTTTGGTGATTCATTTACACATAGGAAGAGCTGTTTCTCTTTTTTCCCCATGTATAAAGCACTGAATATGAAATAAGCTATACAAATATAGTTGCCTCGCCGTACCTCGCCTCTTGTACAGTATCCCTGTCGTCTTGTCATAACTGGAACTGGTACTAATCTAATTTTTTCCCTGCCAGACAGGTTTTCATCTCTTGGAATCAATTAGGGCTTTTGTCCACCCTGTGCTGCTGAACAGAAGCTTTGGAAAGTGTTTGTCCCCGCTCCTGCTGTTGCTGCATGACTAGTTAAAAAAAAAATGTTTATAGCGAGGTGTACTTTGACAGAAATGGTGTGTGTGTGTGTGTTTGTGTGTGTGCGTGTGTTTCTATTAAAACTGTGTGTGTGTCAGAGACGTGCCGTCAGCGAGCACTTCCACTCTATTGTAAATAAAGAGAAAAAGAAAATTGTTACTTTGAAGAGAGGTCCGTGGTGGGCAGGCAGCTTTAACATAGCAGAAAATTAGCCGGCGTGCTCTCTCTCACAAGGGCCGGCCGAATGTGATGAGAGATTTAAGGGAGCGAGGGAGATGGGGGAGACAGTCGAAGAATGAGGGGAGGGGATAGGGAGACTGAGTCGGAGAGAGGAAGCTAGGGAAAAGGAAGAAAGTGGATAGATGTCGAAGAAGGGAACAAATATAGGGAGCGAAAGCAAGTGAAGGAGAAAAGATGAAGATGCTTACTGGCTTGGGTGACAGACAGCACAGAGAGATGAATTGATGCGACGTCAAGTGAATGCCAAGAAACTGGAAGAGAGGAGAGCTCTGATCGGTGTGTGTATGTTAACAGCCTAATCATGAAGACAAAGGAGTGCTGTAGCTGCTCTGAAGGCTTCGTCCTGCTAATGCAGCGGGAGCAAAGGCAATCTTGCACCTGTGTGCACCTTAGAGTGCCGGCGTGTGTGTGAATTCCAGTGTCTGCGAGGCCAAGTGTGAAGCTTTCTTCCTCTTATCAGTGACATGCTCATTGATTGCCATGATGACTGCTGTTCGATTGGCCCCCAGTGATGAATGAGCCCGAGCCCTATTTCCAAAATGACCTCGCAAGAGACGCAAAACAAAGTGACTGTTTTTTGTATTTTTTTATTTTGTGTGTGTGTGCCTTTGTGTGTGTGTGTCCCCTCACCTCGTTTGGGCCATTTTCCTGCAGCTGAAATTGCCTAGTTTTCCACATGGCTGCACAGCTCCACAACACAGAGTGACCTAGCGAGGGCAGTCGGCCACTGTGCAAGAGTAGACTGACAGAATTTGGTTAATGAACTCAAAAAAAGTAAAGAAATAACAAGTACGTACCGATCTGTGTGTGTGGGAAACTTCTGTAGATGTGAAAGGATTGGATGGATTAAATACACGCCTAAAGCAGAGGCTGACACGTGTTTGAAGTGTGTGCATATCAAATGAGTGTTGGTCGTCCAAAAAATGTCTCGAGTTTTCTGAATATCTTCTTTAAAATCAAACAGATTGTAGCCTGCTTTGCCTTGCAGGAATTTTTAAATGCTTTATACTTTCACAAGCGATTCTTATTAATCATTGAGGGATACAAAATGACTAAATGAAGCTCTTTATCCTCAGGAAACGACCAGTATTACACATATAGAAGGATTTCACTGCTGAAAAGATGGTCTTTTTTATAAAAGTGGGATGTCCTTGCAGTAAAAAGATGCAAATACTTTTGAAATTCATGCTACATGACCAGACAAAGACGGGGAAAATGGCTGTGGTATTTGCTTTTTGCTCAAGAGGTAGAAAACTTACAACTACCAGAATGCACTGCGCTGCACTGGACTAATATACGCTAATATACACTGCTGGTGGGTGGCACAATGCAAGCTTGACTGTTTTGACACAGGAAACAATATGGTGGGTGGCTGGTAACAAAAGATCTCAAATTATGTTTCTGTGGTAAGAAACAGGCAACGCAGTAACAGAATCTTGGTTTACATTTGATCAGTGCTGCCAATATTTCCCATTTGATCTCAGTTTTTTTTAAATCTCAGCCTCCATTTTTCCAATACAGGAAACAGTTTGGCGCTGGAGGGCAGTTTAAGGCGGGATTTATACTTGTGCGTCAGCTCTATGAAGAGTCTACGCTGTAGCCTACGCACATGGCCTACGCTGTTGTGAACATTTATACTTGTGCAGTGGTGTGTCTGCTTCAGTTACACCTCCAAAACACAAGTCGGCGGCGGGGCTTCTGTGAAGTGCTGTTAAGTTTAGTTGATTCAAATCCCACCCAAAACACACATTAAATATGGCTAAATAGCGACAGTTTCGAACATAAGCGCTCAAATCAGCTTCACTATAACTCGCAGCATTCACAGACAAAGCACTTGTCTTTATGTGGACACATTTTCCCCACAAATACAACATGCTAATGTTATTAGCACAAGCCTATGGCATTTTACATTGTATAAATTAGCCTAGTGGCTAGCAGACTTTTCCTCTACTCATATGAAGCCAGGGACAACAGCAACATTTGACAAAGGTAAAGTTACAAAATTCGGCTCCATTACAACTCATAAGGTTCACTGACAAAACAACTGTCTTATACTAAACGCGTTTCCAAACTAATACAACATGCTAACGTTATTAGCACAAGCCTATGGCATTTGACTTTGTAAATATTAGCCTTGCGATGAGCGGAGATTTACACTGTTCATGTGAAGCCAGGATAAATCACACACAAGACTTATGCTGTGTACCCTCCAAATGCGAATTCGCAAATTCGCGCGTTGAGATTACATACAAAGTTTCGCGCGGGGCGGCACGATGGATGCGTCTAGCACGACGCGATACACGCGTAGGCGCAGTGCAATAGATGCGAAATTCGCGTCCATTGCTTAATCGCTTGAGTTGAAAATATTGAACTTTTGAGGCGAATTCGCGTGACGCTGTGCTGCGAAAGCCAATCAGCGTTGAGATTCTCCCAACGTCACGTCTTGACGCCCTGACGTCCAGTTGTTGACACAACAATAAACTGCTACTCAGTGGAGACAGATAGACAGGCACTCCGCAGCTGAAATGGAGCGCCTGTAGTTGGTGTCCTGCCGGGAGATCCTGGCGCAAACCCTAGCTAGCAGGTCTTCAAACTGCGCAGCAGTCAGCCTGAAGTATCGTTGGAACCGACCGTCGTCCAGGCGGAGCTCCTGTAGGAGACGGTCGAACTCGCCGAGCTCAGTGTGCCTCCGCAGGGTATCATGCACCCAGAACCGACTGCGGCGTTTGGCCCTCAGACGAATCTGGGACCTCCAGAGCAGGTACAGTGCAGCAATCGTGGTGATCTCAGCCATGGTCGATGAGAGAAAGAAATGTCAGAAGTAATGTTGTTGTTATCTAGTGAAAATGGGCGGGCTCGTACTCCTGCGTCTGACGCGATAACGCGAATTTTACATAAATGGCCCAGCGTCCAAACTCGAGCGAGTAGCGCGATGAATTTTCATTTACTCGCGCGAGTAAATTGCGTTCATCGCGTTTGGTGGGAACACAGCATTAAAATGATATTTTTGTGGAGGCTTTATCGTCTTCACAATTTATTGTTTCTTATCTGTGAAATAAAAGTAAAAGCTTTGTTTCCACTGAGAGAAATGGTTTCAGCTCATAGAAATAGACAGGAAGTCTGCATTGCCACGACATGTAGTTATGTTTCTGGGCAGGTGCACATCAGGCTGGTGTAGGGTATGACCTTGATTCAAAGCAGAAGTATAAATCCCGCTCCACACTGTTCATTTTACACATACTGCCTATGAGCTGGTTGAAAATCTGTAGTGTCCCTTTAAGAAATGTGAGTCGTGTTTTCCATAAGATTGCTTATCCATCTCAAAGGGAGAAAAATCATTAAAATATTCAATAACTATAAAGTATAGGAAATACACCCGGTAGAGAGGCTACTGATTTGAAGTGACAACACATCCATTGCAATAATCTGTTTTCATTATCTGTCATGAGTCATTGTGCAGAGCAGGAGGGACCAGCCTGTGTGCTTGGCGGACGACTGAGGATCAGATGTGGAGGAATGAGCTGACTGCCGTCTGTTTTGTTTCTCCTCGGCTGTTGCGTGACTCCTGTTTGTGTGCCTCACTCAGGACAGCTGCAATATGATCTAATCTTATCCATATTAATTTGTCCACAGCTAACTTTGTTGTTTTCGTCGTTGCTGCTCCTGAGAGGAGGAAGAGGAGGAGGAGGAGTGGGAGCTCCGACCTCCTTCCTGTCCTTTGTATCTGTTTAACGAACAGTGAAGGGAATCCATGCTGATGTGTTGTGGCTTTTTCAGGCATGCAAACTAGTTTCCTGATACCATCGTGAATTAGCATTTTTTTTTTTTCTAATCGTTATCCAGGAAAGCCTCTTGCGGCCCTTGGGGAGATGTTGCTCTAGCTGTAAGAGGGAAGGAAAAGTTTAAAATCATAGGATGTAAAATCCCAACAGAGAGGCCCCTGAGCAAGGCACTTCACACACAACTTTTTTGGGCATTCAGTAAGAAGGAAGTTGGAGTCGGAGAAGTACTTTGTCACAGTTTCCAGTTAAAAAATTAACGCAGACCTGTTATGCTTAATGTTGCATTGTTGGATGTTCATATTAAACGTGGCCAAAGATTTAAATAATGACGTAAGTGTACGTAACCGTGCTGAATCGCTGTTTTGCTCTGTTCTCCCTCTATTTTTGTACTTTGGCTACAAGCTAATGGCAGATAATGGTGGATTTCTTAAGATGGTCATCTGCTCCAGGCCACTCAGAAATGTTTTATTTATTATTCGTTACCCATTAATCTTTTCAAAAGTAAAAGTATTTCTTCACTTATTACTCCCTATCACCAGTAACCTGTTAACACTCCTTATTATATTACTTTTCCATTACCCTTCACAGAATTGGAAATTGCGTCCTTTCTCCTCAAAATTCAGACTTGTGAGACTTCTGTGTGAATGTCGGGGTAATCTCTGCTTGGCTCAGCTAAGGCTTGATAGCTCGCAATGTTTTTCTTTTTTACCTGGGAGTCTTTTGTTGCCTGTAAGCATTATCTTCCCAAGGATCTATCTGTAAGGTTGAGAATCAGTCTCATAGATAGGCAACATTTCATCCACCGCATATCCAACTACAAGCTTTATTAGTTCTTTGTCCGGTGAAGCCAGTCGTCAATTGTATTTCCACAAGCTTCACGTTGTTGTGCTGGCTGTCATAGTTGGTGTTTCAGAAGGTACCAACTGAAGAACCACTATCTGGAAAACTATGTACTTGTCATCTTTCCTCCTGGCAAAGTCAAAGTAATTGTTTCCAGCCGCTGAACGTACGATCAATGTTCCCATCTTCCAAGCTAGCTAGATTTCGGATCGTATTCCTGCTGGAACATGTCTGGTTGTGCTATGGGGCTGGATTTTTCTTAATAGAAAGTGCCGCTATACTTTGTAAGGGTGCTTTCAGACCTAGAGTTGTCTTGCTTTGGTCTGAATCAGGGACAAATTTTGTAATAGAGTTGCATAACTGCCTAGAGTTAGTTCGTGTTCTCACAGCAGCATTTACAAGCAGACCATATCAAATGCTTTGCATGAACAAACTGCTCTTGATTGGTCAGAATTTCCATGAGGGAAAAATCCAGGAAGTAAACAAAGCGTTGAAGAAGAGTACACTTGCAAGATAAATGTGACACTTTCTAATGTCACAATGGAGGGACAACTACGCAGGTTGATTTTAGTGCTGCTCATCGTGGACTATATTGCTGTCATTGTTCATTTTAGTCAAACCATACAGTTTGAAAACGAGGCGCGGCTCCAACTAGAAAACAATGTTTTGATGCATTGGATGTGCTGAATGTGCACATTAAGGCAGTACAGGAGGAGGTGCACATTAATAATCCTCCAGGACTGTAACATGCTCATGTTTAACCCAAACAATGTGTCATGTGACTGCAGTTGGTTCAGATCCAGGTCGGAACACGTTCTCACCACAAACGAACCGCACCAGAGTTCGTTTGTAACCGGACTGAGACCACCTCTTCAAGAAGGTCTTGTAACAGTTGCTTTGGTGCGCACCTGAGTGTTATTGCTGTGTTCACACCTGCCTAAACCTCATTTAGGGGGCAAATGAGCTTGAGTTTGATTGAACCGAACCAAACAGGGCAGGTGTGAAAGCACCCTTACAGTCATTCCTGCAGCTACAATGACAGTGCAGAGACGCTAAAGTACAAAACACCTGGAAACTCCGACCAATCAGAGCAGACTGGGCTTTTTCAGTAGAGGGATTTAAGAGACAGGTGCTAAAACAGTGTCTCAGACAAAGGGTAAATACAGGTGTTTCAGCAGACAGCAGACAGTATGAGGGAAGTAAAGTGGCTTTATTTTCATATCAAATGACCCTGAAAACGAGCATTGTATGTCCATGGTAAAAAAGAATATTTTGGGCAAAGCAAGATCCAGAATCATCCTGGCTCGAGTGACAACCTCCCCAGAATGCATGGCAAAATAAACCTAATTATGGTTGTGAGAATATCATACGTGTACAAAACATTCTCAGTCATTTTTTTCACTCTTTTATTTTGGTTATTTTTGTTGAACTGAAATACTTCCAGCACAGTAATCACTGTCCAGCATCTCCAGCTTTCATTATCACCTTCTATGAAATAGCACAGACACATTTTGGTGGACGTACGAAGAGTTCCCAGTGTAGCAAAGAAACATTTATTCAGAAGAACGATAAAAACCCAATTGAACGCACCTCTGGCTCACTTCTGTCTGCACCACACAGCTATTTGTAATTGCCCCAGAGTCGCTGCGATGAAAAACGCAGTGTAAATAAAGCGATTTGGCTGTGCCCACTGAAGGTCACAGACAGATGCACGCTGATATTGTATCATGAGTTTAGTGAAATATGCGCTGACAAAAACATCCAGCTCCTTACGTTTACAAAACTCAGCAAAGTGGACGAGGGTGGAGTGGGTGGCCGAAAAACTCGCAGTTAATCCAGAGTGGCTCTCTTTGGTGCACTGTGTGAAGCAATTAATCACACAGTGTAAGTGGTGAGAGTGTGTGAAGTGAGCGGAGCCAGCCAGCGAAAGGGCCCAAACACCCTCTTTTTTTTATAATTTCCACACACCTCCCTGTTTATTTATTTATTTATTTCCCGGCTTTGATTGGTCTCAGTGCGCACAGATCCACTTCCAACCTCAGCAGTTGCGACCTTGCTGAGGTTATAAGTGGATCGCTCAACTCCTGACTCAGAGCCAGTTGTTGTGTAACAGCGGATAAACTGCTTGTACAATAAATGATATTTGATTTAAACACACACCAACATGCACACACACAAGCGGACAGCTGGGCACTGAGGCGACTCATGGTCCAGTCAGCATCAGTCAGCATCATCTGTGCTTGTACAGCCACTTAGTACACACACACACATTCACACGCACAGGGTACGCCGGGTCCTTGCTGCATGGTCAAGATATATATAGGATTAGGCCTGTTTGACATTGACTTGTACCCACCTGTGAACGACCCTGGACTCACACTCATACGTGCACATACACTTGCAGTTACACACACACACACACACACACACACACCCATGTGCATGCAAAGGATTTCATGCTTTCAAGCATACAACAATTGGAATTCAAACAGTGATCGCTGGTGTCTACTGCACTCTGCCAAGGGAGTGACACACACACACACACACACACACACACACACACACACATAATATCATCATTCAAGAGGCAGCTAGCCTGTCCCGAGCTTTAACCTGTCCTTGTCTCTTCTGTTTGGAGTCAGCAGGATTGTCGACACCACTCTCGTGCACACACACACCTACACACACACACACACACACACACACTGTCAGACTCAGATGTGTTCATACATACTTAAATATATACATCCTCCTCTGTATACAACACAGCTGCATGAAGACGTTGGGGTGAGGTCCGCTCCTCCCGTCCTTTGTGCTGCTCCTCCATCCCTGTGTGTCGTCACCACCAACATTAGGCCACTTTTACAAACTAGTCACAGCCAGGTGGGGGCTGTAGAGACACATATTTTATTCCAGTGTTGTCATATGGACTGATGATGGCTTTTGTCACCATGCTTATTGTTGTTCATCTCTTGGATTGCATGTTGCAGAATTTGTGTCTTTGGCGCCTCCTGCTGATAGTGAAGCAGAGTTTTCTTTTAAAGTCATACTTAAGCCAGATTTAAATGTACTTTTAGTGTCACAGTTTCTAAAATTGACAAACGTTAACATTAAAAGTACAAACAATTTTGGTACATAAAAGGAAAGTTATGATTTCTTGTTTTTATTTTACAATAGCCTCTCTGGTGTATTTAAACCTGTCCATATTTAGTCATGTATTCTTTTTATTTATGTATCAACATGTTCAGGGAAGATTTCGCATGCCATTTTAGAAGTTACCTGGCTAACTGAGTCCTCCTGCTTGGTGCAATAACCCCACCTGGACCTGGTTTCTGAAGGCAGGTGTCTGACTGATCAACCAAACCAAAGCTGACATTCCTGCACTTTCACATGTAAAGTGGGGTATTGTGGTTTTTATTATTGAATTAAATTAAATTAAATTAGCTTTAATGTAATTTTATTTTATTTTATTTATTTATTTTTTTGCAAACAAGTGGGCACTTTGTGATAAACTCAACCGCATGCATGTGATTTTTTCTCTATTATATTTTGTTCTAATTTTATATCACATATACATTGTCAACTTGATCATGCTCTCTCTCTCTTTTTTTCCTTCTTTTTTTACTAAGTAGTTTGAACTACTTTCTCTAAAAGCCTTAGTTAACCACACCAGATTTTTCCCAGGGGTACCTTCGCTGTCGTTCACCTTCTTCTAGTGTGAAGTAATTGGTAGCCTGCAGAGCTCTGCTTTTAAAGTTCCCATCACTGATTTCAGAGAGGACTGTCGAGCCTCTCTTTCAGTTGGTAATTCCTCTGTCTCTGTACCCCTGATTTATTAAAAAAAAAAAAAAAAAAAAAAAAAGTTGGGACGCTGTTTAGCACTTGAATAAAAACATAATGCAATGATTTGCAAAATCTGTTTCAACATACAGGGGAGGTAATAAGAATTTTGTTTTCACTGATAAAGAAATCATAACATTTCAACAATCCATAAAAATGATGTGCAACAAAGTGGGATGAAACAGGAAAAACATATCAAACACCCTAACCCAAATTTATCAAATACTTGGAGAAGCCTTTGTTTGCAATGCCAGTTTCAAGAGACTTTCTGTATGAAGAAACTGATGTCTCACAGCGTTCAGATGGGATTTTGGACCATTCTTGAAATCTTTACTTAAACTTAAACAGTTACTGTCCTCAGTCTATAAACCCTTATAGAGTGCTGCTAAAAACAAAGGTGATGTCCCACAGTGGTAAACCTTCCCCTGTCCCAACTTTTTGGAGCATGTTGCAGGCATCAAACACAGAAAAAATAATACATTTTCTGAGGCTGACCATTAAATATCTTGTCTTTGTTCTCTATTCAATTGAATACAGGCTTGTATGCTAAATGTATGATAATTATGTTTTCATGCGGTGTGGGAGATGTAGTCCAGCAGAGTGGCAGCAGTTTACCCGCCACTCTAAGCTAACCTTGTCCTTGCTTTGTGTGTGTGTGTGTTTATGTGTGAGAGAGCGCCAGAGCCTAATTAAAACTGCTGAGTCACAATCACTCTCAAAGCATGAATAATATTGGAAGCAAACAGTGGCGGAGCGAAAAGTATATTCTGGTATTGCCTGCATTCATTTGCACGGTGCGCAGCAGACAGCAGACTCAGCTGAACGAGATGATGTAGTTTTCGATCAGGTGCAAGTTACACTCTGATTGAATTGGGAGACTGAGTCACTCCCCGTCTGTCGTTCGTCATAAATCAAGAAGTAAATCTTCCCCGTTAGATTCTTAAACTTCAAGTGGAAGGACGCAGAGAAATACCCGTGTCAAAGGGTGAAAACTGTGGGAGTGAAATCACTTTAAATGTTTTTCTGTTGTTGTTTAGAAAGCCACGAGAGAGGTTCATGCCCTTGATGACTTCACCCACTCTAGATATAAGAGATATCAAAAAGCATAAAAGCTCCTTTTAAACCAATAAAGTTCAAAGTGTCATGACATGTTAAAAGTTTGAAGTTTAAGAATAGGATTTGGAGTGGGTTTGAGCCTTCCTCCAAACTCTCATTTCCTCTATAAGGACGAACAATCTCACAATCTTTCGTGATGCGTTTAATGGCGATGATAATAATGATTATGATAATATAATCAAGGTGGTTGTAAGGGCCATGACCGTCAGGTGTGTAGTGGGAAGTGATTCTGTCTCAGCACATAAATCGGTTTTAAACCACAGCATCTAATTTAGCGTCTTGATCTGTGCCTGTGCGTTCCTCTCGTCTCCCTTTGTATTCATATTTTTCCGTCTCTCTCCCCCTCTCCGTCTCCCCCCTTTCTCCCTTCTCTGACTGTTCCGCCTTAGCCTCCCTAACACCAATTATACTGTGTCAAATCCATGCATGTCAGTTTCCAGATCCCTAATCATCCCTCCTCTCTTTCATCTGCAAATCCTTTGTTCGTCCCTCCTCCCCCTTTTCCCTTCCCTGTAACCTTTTCTTCTGCGCTCCTCACCCTACCCCACCCCTCCGTCTGCGCCGTGTACACACAGCCCGTCCTCCTCATCCTCTTCCCATTTATCTGTATCACATTTGCCTCTCCATCTGCCTTTGAATCTCTCTTTTTTTATTTCCTATTTCAATTTTATACCTCTCTCTCTCTTTCTCTCCGGCCCCTTTCAGAGATGAACTGTGTTGGGGTAAATGTGCTGGCAATTTTACATATTGGTTTTCATGTATGAATAAGCCCTTGAGGCACTTTTCAGTAAGAGTTGCAGAGGCAATCTCGCTCGGTCGGACCTTGTTTTGCCGTTTTCTGTAAAAAAACATTGTGTACCTTGATGACATCTATAGGTGGAAATCACCACAGTCTCGCCATGTTGAGAGATGCAGTTATGCTAAAGGAGAGTAAGTTGGTTCTGTAAGAGCGAGAATGCAGGACCGACCTTATAGCTTCAGTAAGGGGGGAAGTTATGACCTCACTCATGACTTATGGGAGTGCATTTTCACTGTCTTCAGTTTTACGACAAACTGACTTTTTTGACTTGCAAACTTATCTTTTAGATTGACAAAGATCACATGTGTAACTCATTGCACAATTCAGACGGGATGGCCCTCAGGAACTGGAGGGACTTCGCCTCTATTTCGCCTTCTATTATTCCTCTACTCTTCTTCCCTTCAATTGTTAAATCTGATCCGCTGATCAAATGGCATCCAATCTTTCCATATTTTGTCATGTACATCACTTTTTATTGAAGAATAGCACTACCAACAAAGTTTAGCTGTATAGCTGCTATAATGGTTTCACATTAGAAGTCTCAGAGTCAGTCACTGCGCCCCAAGAAAAATACCATCGGCATGTAACTTCTGATTAAACCAGAACTTAAATTTACATTTCTGTTTGTGTGGGGATAACCTTGGTGACATCATCAGAGTGATCAGTTGTCTTTGGTTGCCATCAGTGACAACCACTTTTTAACATCCAAAAAATAAGGACAGCAAACAGCGAAACATGCACCCCAAAATAAATCATTTTTAATATTTGTTGCATTAGTGAAATTTAAATGTCACTGTTACAGTCAATACCAGAACAAGACAATGCTGCATGTGCATTTGTGTGTTTACTAGCATGCACACCGACGCCTGTGTTAGAGACAGTAGTGAAGTAAGTAAAGTCGTAGGGTTAAGTTGTGATTGTGATGTGAAAAGTTCGGCTAAAGGCTAGTTCACATTTCACGATTTTCACCCCGCAAAATATATCGCGGAGACTATCGTAATCTTTTTAGTGTTCATACCTGGCGACGTGTGTTTCTGTCAATGGGAGTCTCGCCAAGTATGTTACGACCTGTGTATGCACACCACAAGATTTCTCCACGAGCCCTCGCCAGACAGAGCCCCAGATAACGCGGTGACGTCACCAAACTACGTCACCAAACTACGTTTTTTAACTTGGAGATGACACATCGTAAAGGCAGTGTTGAATCAGATCTGCCTCCAGGGCATGGGTCCAAACACACCGTGCTCCGCATGATCCTGTGGACGCCGCCATTGTTGTTGCCAGTTGTCATTGTCAGTGTTGCCAGATCTTGGGAGAGAAACAAGCAACCAGGGCTATGGAAACAAGCTCAAAAGAAGCGACGGATATATATAGAGAAAGGTGACGTTTAGAGAGCAAGCCCAAATAAGCAACTCCACTTTAGAAACAAGCCCAGAGTTGCGGCTATTAAGCGGACCCGGCAAGTGGCAACCCTGCGGCTTGTCCTCTTCACATTTCTTCCGTCCTCCTGTGTGCTGACACGGGACGTATCCCGCCTCTCATTGGCTGATGCTCTTTGTCAGTCGTGTCACACTTCTCCAGTTTTCTAGCATGCCAGATATCCAGGCCCAGTCGCAGACGAGGGCGCGACTTTCTCGTAGGCTTGTTCACACATGAGGACTCGTCGTGGCAGACTTACTGCCGACTCACCTCCGACCCAAGGTGGCTCTCAAGATCCTCTGCAACGTCAAAATCGTGGTGAAAATCGTGTAATGTGAACTAGGCTTAACCCACCGACATCACAAATGGATCTGCAAATTGATTCAGCCGACAAAGAGCCAGGTGAAACTGAACAAAAAAAACAAAAAGGAACCCACACTGTTACGGTTTTGCTTTTGTTAAACATGGCCCCAAATTAATCAGTCAACAAAACAATGAGTTCATCATTTTATGTGGAGGCATGCAAAAAAAATTAAGTTTTCTTAATGAATTCAAGGTAAAACGATGTGACTAACTGATATAAAGAAGGTCACTTTGTGGGTGAAGTGTTCCTTTAATTAATCAAAATATTAAGTGACTAAAAAAGCAACCATATTTGTAGTTTTGGCAACAGAAAGCTGCCTGTTTGCCAGCCTGGCAACCACTTTTGAAAGTTAGTGTTGAGCTCTGAAACGTCAGGTCTACATGTTAAACACATTTAAGACATTACTAGTCACAGCAGACTGTTCAGAGTTGTTATATAACTCATTTCACAATACATATTGTTTTAAAATCAATAATTATTTTTAATTTAAAGTCCGTATGATTGTCAAGTGTTCCACCCTTAACAAAGACCTACTGTATGTTTGAATGTCACAAAGCCATTACATAAAGAGACAGATGAATCCAGTGATGTTGCACATTCTCATGTCTGAGCGGAGCGGCTGTCTCCCCTTCCCTTGTCTGTTTCCCAGGCAGAAAAGACACATATGGGAAGGTGTGTGTGTGTGTGTGTGTGTGTGTGTGTGTATGTGTGTGTGTGTGTTGTGACTGTAGTAGCAGGGGGGCAGGGCTAAGAGAGTGAGAGAGAGAGCTGGAGAGAAGGCGAGGGAGGCAGGGGGAGGGGTTTGTTTATTTCTGTTGTGTTTTTTTGATGGTTAACTGCGCCTCCCGAGCCCACAGGAAAAAAAAGGAAGAAGCAGGGAGACAGAGAGAGAGAGAGAGAGAGAGAGAGAGAGAGAGAGAGACAGTGATGATGGAGAACAAGGGAAGATGGTTAGCAGCATGAGCGGCGGCCGGGAGACGGGAGACACACGCGGCAAAGGAGGGAGGGATGGATGGACACACGGACGGATAGAGGCAGAGCGCGTGTCTGTCCGCCGCTCGTCGCCCAAACAATGAACGTGCTGTGGTCGCTGCCGGCAACGCATCGCCACGGCAACCGGAGCCAGAGGGGTGCGCACTGACTGAGCGAGAATGGCAGAGAAAGAGAGAAGGAGGATGAGGAGGAGGAGGGGGGGGAGGAAGGAGGAGAGATAGAAAGAGAAAGGGTGCCCCCCCCCCCCTCAATGGATAGATCCTTCCTCTGTGTGTGTCTTTACATGTGTGTGTGTTTGATCATGTGCGTCTGTGTGTGGTCGGTGTGTGTTGGCGGCCAGTTGTCTGACACTATGATCTTCTGTAACCATCTAGGTGAATACAAGAAGGATGAGCTGCTGGAGGCGGCGAGGTGAGTACCAGACTCTGCGTGCTCTTTGTTTTCATTTGGTTTGTCTCTTGCCTGATGACGCTTTTTACCGCCTTGTGACATCCTTTCATGTTTCGCCTTCCTCCGCCGCTTTTCCTCCTCTTCCTTGTTCACCTGCCCGGCTCTTTGGCTTCCTCTCATCTCTTGTTTTCACGCTTACTTTCTTCTGTCCTCCTCCTTTCCCTCTCCACGTCTTGTTTCCCCTCATCACTTGTCTCCTTGCCCCCTCCACTCTCCTCCTGGCTCATTATTTCCTCTTATTTCCTCTTCTTCCATTTTCATCCCTTTATTCTTGTTTCCGTGTTTGCCCTCCTTCCATCTTCTCTCTTCTTTCTCTCCTCTCTGATCCACTTATGTTTTCTGTTTCTGGTCCTTGTTTGTTGTCCTCCTCTTTCCTTTCTTGTTCCCGTGCTTCTTCTCTTTTTCTTCATTTCCTGTCATTTCCTTTCATCTTTTTCCCTTGTTTCCTCCTCCTTGTTTTTTCTCTTTTTTCTCATTTCCTGCCCTTTTTTGCCTGTTTCTGCTTTCTTTCATTTCCTTTCTCCTCTCCTCTCCTCTCCTCTCCTCTCCTCTCCTCTCCTCTCCTCTCCTCTTTTTTCTCTCCTTTGTTTGAATCCCATAATTTCCGGCCACGTTCAGTTTTCCTTCCAACTTGCATTCACTCATTTTGCCGCTCCCTCCTTGTGTATCAAACTGTTCATCACTTGTTCTTTCTTTCCCTCCATCACAACCCCACACACTCACACACACACACACACACACACACACACACACTTCGTTCCTACACTGGACAGGGTTCTCAGACTCAGAGAGCGCAGTGCATGTGGTCCAGGGACGCTTGTGCATTTTGGAGGCATGTTATGGTTGCAGGCAGTGCATGTGGGCAATGTGTTTGTGTGTGTGTTTGAATGTGTGTGTGTTTTAGGCTCTCGTATGTGGAAATGGCATAGCTTTCGTTTGGGATTGTGTGTGGGTGGCTGAGCGCTCAATGCCTCAACAGCCTCCCTCCTTCTCTTTCTCCCTCTACCCCGCTTTCTCGCTCTCTCTCTCTCGTAGGCACACACGCACACACACACACACACACACACACACACACACACACACGGAAGCAGCTGGCTTAGCATAGCAGTACCCCAGTGTATTACGGGGTCAGCGGGCTGTTTAAGTGTGAACTGTGAACTCAGTGTGCCTCCATCCCAGCTGAGCCACTGACTGGCTCATCACCAGTGACATTAATCAGAGGAATTTCTTCTTCTTTTTCTTAAAAAAACAAACAAAAAAACTTTTTTTAGTGTGGTGTTTGGTCACATAACTCCCACACATAGTTCTTCTGCTTTATTTTTTCCCTCTTATTTGTGGCTCACATTGCATCCCTGCACAGTGGTATAGAAGAACAAGTATATCTAGTAAAATGATTCTGTGCAGTCAGAGAGTAAAGCAGTGGCTCGATGCATTGACTGAAAAAACCATAATTATTAATGTTCATGATTTCTGTAAACCAAACCTGTCCTTTTAAGGCTTCCAGTTACCTGACAGCAACCAAGTCAAGTCTCTGCTGGTCCGTGTTTTCTCTTAGGAGCTGTTAGCTGTCAATATTAGAAAATTGCATCAGCTGTTTCAACTGCTTAAAGCTCAGTGATCAATTAAATATATGTTCTTAAATGTAGTAGAAATGAGGTATAAGGTAGCATAAAAAGGAAATACTAAAACTGGAAAGTGCAAGTGCTACTTATGTATTACTTAAAAACAGTAGGTTGGTCTTTGGGTTTATACCAGGAGCAGCATCGTCATGTTACACCCTAGTTATCTGATCAATAACTATAGTATAAAAACAATGAACCTCATTCACCAATATCTCCCTCAGTTTTTTCCAAGAGGCAGCTTCCAGGGCTGAAAAATGAAGCCAACTTTACAGCAGAATGTGTACAGCCTGGTCCAAAAAAATGGTTTGGTCTCTATAGCTAATTTCCCAGTTTGTGACTACAGTACGGGGGGTGAATTTTTTTTTATAACTCACCTATTGTATGTTATTAAGGCTTAAAATACGGCACGATTAAGGGCAGGCTGCTTTAAGTGACAGGCTGTCGGTAAATAATGCCTTCAGGCTCTCACCCCTCGCTCCTCCACAGCTTCACCCTCTCGTACAAATATAGTCGCCTCTGGCTCCAAACCAGTGGATGATGTCATGGTGGCGTCCATTGCATCCATTACTTTATACAGTCTATGTATATATTGTTCTTGAGAAAGGACCTTAGAAAAGTCTGTATCAGATTCATGGCATGCTTTTAAACTGCAGAAGTGTCCACACCTGTCCTCTTATAATGATGAAGATGATTATGATGATAATTGATTCTAATCAGCATCGGTGAACAACAGGCCAGTCCCCATAAAAGGGCATGAGACTGCAGGGCTTGTCAAAGAATGAGCACTCTTCTATTGGGCTGCCCAAATTGTTGGTTAAAAACCCAAAAGTCCCCCATTTGGAGGACTTTGCGGCTTTGCAAACACAGAGTGAAACAATACACTGATCACGAAGAATATAGTGATGTTGCACATCAAATTAAACAGCAGAACCTGGGCTACAAGGTTGTATAAACCCTTTTTACTTGCCCCAAACACAGCTCAAATAACAACTAATAAACAACAACAAATCAAACACCATACAGCACCGATGTGCTGACCCACTCGGTATATTTCAGGCTCTACCTTGACGCCACGTTATGCAAAACACACCGTTCATCTCAAATGAAAGCAGAGACTCTGCTGTTTCCACACATATCCGCCAAAGCTTCAGAGGGATAGAGCCAAAGAACAACAACAACAGAAATCATTTCGCCCAGCCGTAGTTGTAATATTTCTCTTACCGTTGTTGTTTTGCCGTGAAGCAGTAATTCTGCCGGTAAACATTCCTGGTAGACGGACATGTTGTGTTGTGTGCAAATGAACGGGCTTTAGGTTCCGGCCCCACAACGGTGTTCTGCTGACTCTGATTGGCTTACAGTGCTGTCAATCTCGTTTTGGTGGGAATAGCCTCATTCTATTGGCTCTAATGAATCAAACGAGGTGTCAGTCACTAAAATCGACCAATTCGTTGCGGAGATAGAGCCTCCAAAGCACAAAAAATAAAATCTGCTTCACATTTAGATGGTGTGTGTGGTCAGTTTGGAGTGGGAAATATATGTCAAAAACGAAACGGACAGTTGTATGTGTACAAGACTAAGTAAAACGCGGCGACTCGAAATATTATAAATGATAAAAACAATATTGTAATTTTAATCCTGTAATTTCATACACATGTATAATTGAAGGAAAAACAATAAGTATTTATTTTGCCCAAAATATGCTCATGAGTGTGCATAGATTCTGTTCTTATCTAAGAACAGATCCAATAAGAAAACATCTGTGAATGTTAGAATATTTGCGAAAACTGCCTAAGTGGGTTTTAATGAAGAAATTTCTTGTAGTGTCTGCTATCAATCAAAAAAGTCGCTAAAAGGCTGAGTAGGCTCTCAATTATGACTCGCTCAAGGAAATCCATGCCGAAGTCCAAAGATGCGTTTTATAATGATTAATTAAACAAACAGCTGAGATAACTAAAGCAAAATGCGATGAAACAAAATATTACATGACGTAATTACAGTCAACAGAAAATATCGCAGCCAAAAACTCACCCTCTTTGTCTAAAGGCCGCCACACCAGTGAATGAACAGGTAAAATAATGTGAAACCACATCCACACCTTTGTCAATTACAACTATGGGAAGTGAAAGTGACCAAAAGAACGTGTGCAGCCTGAACATATAATTTAATAAATATTCGGGCTCCAACATTTCTTGTTAAGAACAGTTGGTGAGTGAGGCCCAATGATTAGGCGCAGCTCCCGCCGTCTTGCAGGATGACCAAGTGACCAAGCCAACCTCATCAGGCAGTTGGCCGACATGGGAGGTTCATAACTTGATTAAGCTCCCCTGGGCCTTCCTGGCTATAAAAGCTGCCTCAGGTGTTAACTCGCTCCCTCCCTTCCTACTCCTAGACGTCCACCCTGCATCACTGCCTTTTGGTTTTGCTCCTGCAACTCCTCCACAGCACACCTGACAGACATCCAGGCTCTCATTAGTGACTTTGCTGATCTACACACACTTTACTAACTTAATCTTAGTCTTTAAATTACGTTTGGATTGGCTAAATCTTTTGCATGGACTCCCTACTTGTCACATTCACTGAGCGTCAATGTAACGCACCCAGAAGGTTGGTTGTTGTAATCTTTGTTAACTTCATACCATTAACATGCAGCTCGAGTGATTTGGAGGGTGTTGAGATAAGATGCTAGAAGCAGTGAACATCCAGTCACACTGACAGAGATTCTCAGAAACCCATTTTCATTTCCCTCCATGTGTAAAAAAAAAAAGATGAATATTCAGGCATGGTTGCGAGCGCTGTCCCTCGTGGGCCACTGTAGATAATTTGCGTGAGATCAGAGATTCATAGAACATTCACAACAAGACGATGCCTCTGACTGCACCTTTGAAATGCCTAACACAGAATCAAGATATGATAGACGACTGGATTTTTGTGAACATGGTGATATTACAAGGAGACTCATCCTGGAGTTTTAGATTCGGGGAAATAAGCTTCTTTGCCATCTTTCGAGCATCGAATGAAAGACTAGTACCACTGTCATATCTGTCTGTTAAAAAAAGGTGGGGGCCTACGGATGGTTAACTAAGCTCAGCACAGTGGTACTCAACCTTTTTTTAATGGATATGGGGATCCATTAATCAGGTCCCTTACCCTCCCCCATCAATTAAAATGTAGACTAATAGCTGTCCTTGAATATTGATGTTGATTATTATTCTGTTATATCATTGAAAAGCCATGTCATTGAATGCCAAATAAGATTGGATTTAAATGGACGGTTGTAATATTATTATCATTAGTTTCTCAGAGAGCACAAACGCCCCGTGAATAGAAATTATATTTAGTGAGTGTTGGAAATTTGACATTCAAACTTTAATTAAAATCTCGTTATTGATCTCAAACAGCAGCCAGAAAGCAGAAAGCAGTACAGTAATTTGGCACCAGTGCTGAACAAGAAGCATCTTATACGAACATTTTGAGCATTAAACACTTCATGTCCTGCATTCTGGTGAATTTAATGCAGCAATTTATAGCGGAAAAATCCATATTCATGTGAAGGAAAACGCAAAATTCAGGTGGCAGGTGACAATTCAAAATATAACAATGTATGGAATATAGTAGAACATAATGCAGTAGGGCTGTCGGACATTCGGTATTGCTTTCAAATATTTATTCTCTTGCAGATCAGCTCTTCTCAATGTTATCTCTGCTGAGTCATCTCGCCTGTAGGCATGATTTGCTCTTCAGTCCTCATTTGTGTCGTTTGTTTGGGGAAGTGTGTATGTGGCACCCATTCATGTCACATTTTAATGACTTTAGAAATGCCTGGACTTTGGCTCAAATGTGTCTCAGCACGATTTCTGCTCATGTTTATAACTGCTTGCACATTCTAAACATATTCCAGGTAAATCGAGAATGAAATAGTACTTTGAGAAAGAAAAGTCCTGCCCTATAGTCTGCTGTGCACGATGTTATTGCTCTGCACTCTAGTACCCCCTTGAGATCGTTTGACAGACAGGCAGCCCGGTTTGAGTCTTCTTTGGATGAGAAAGTTTATGTAGTTCAGGTTTAAGTTTCGGGAAGCACCTGTGCACTGCTGCTCATCGGAGGTAGAAAACCGGAACAAAGACTAAGGAGAGCAGACTGTAGGCTACGGACCACCGACCTATAGCCGAGGCTTCCTGCTATGCAATGCTTGCCTGTCCCCGGGCCAAATAATCCCCCTCCCTCTGTTTATAAAGCACTGTTGCTCGCAGTTTTCCAACACGCCCCATTCGAAGTAGGATAGCTTTGCACTGTGAAGCGCATTAAAAGAATTGATGGAGGAGCAAACTTGAAGCACTGCAGCGCGCTGTTCCATAGTAAACAATGAAAAGGTGTGCACAAGAGATTCAGATAAAAAGTCTTTGGCAGGAAATGCCTCATTGTATAAATGTCTCAGATGATGGTGGTAAAAGCAAGTCAGAATATAGCCGTAATGCCATGGTTTCAAGCCAACATGGACCGTTAGAAATTGAAAGATGTGAAAGATCGAGATCTTTGACAGTTTACAACACCTACAATATCGATAAAGCACAGATTTTATAATGATCAGACAAAGGCTCATTCATTTAGAACCAAATCTGTGCCAGGCTCTGTGCTTCTGCAGTAATGCCTTGACCCACTGTTGGTCATTGGCAAAAACATTTTGGGGGCATATTTCAACATATTAACTAAAGTATCCACCAACTTTGATGATGGAAAAACTGTCACTGATCTATGGCCAGGGAAATGAACATGTTTGAAAATGGTGGCTTCAAAATAATTTTACACACGATTCATTTATTGTTTAACATATTCCTCAAGTCTTGTTATAGTCATACGCGGTGCCCATTTTTGCATTTGTAATGCCTCCTAGTGGTTGATTTAAACTAATCTTTCCGGATATGTTTAAGGTACTGATGTGGACGTAACCTACAAGTTTTATGATAATTGAGTTAGGTCTAATTATGTGCTGAGCCACGCCCCTTTTGAAGTTCATTCATCAATACCCTCAAAACCCAATGAGTTATCAGTAGGCTTTTGATAACTTTTGACATGCTTGGTCCAATAATGACGAATGGCACCTAGTTTAGGACAAGATGTCAAAAATGTGTTTTAATAAAAATTAAAATACTTTTACAGCGCCCCCAATTGACCAATTTGAAAAATAATTTTACACACATGTAATGATTAGACAAACAATTTCTAAATTTATAGTTTGATTTGTATTACACCATGCCCATTTTTGCATTTGTAGTGATCCATAGTGATCAGTTTGAACTCACCTTTCAGGATACGTTTAAGGTACTGATGCAGACATAACCTACAAGTTTTGAGTAAGGTCTTATGATGTGCTGAGCCAGGCTCCTTTTAAAGTTCATTCATCAATATCCTCAAAACCCAATGAGATATCAGTAGGCCTTTGATAACTTTGGACATGCTTGGTCCACTAATGACTAATCAGACATAGGGTTTAGGATAAGATGTCAAAAATGTTCATTCAGTCATTCATTATCCGTAACCGTGTATAAAACCACGTATCCTGGTAGGGGTCGCTGGGGGGCTGGAGCCTATCCCAGCTGATATTGGGTGAGATGTGGGGTACACCCTGGACAGGTCGCCAGACTATCACAGGGCTGACACATAGAGACAACCATTCACTCTCACAATTTAGAGTCACCAATTAACCTGCATGTCTTTGGACTGTGGGAGGAAGCTGGAGTACCCTGAGAAAACCCACACTAACAGTGGAAGATTACGCTAACTCCACACAGATGGGCTTAAAAATGTGTTTTTCATGAAAATCTGAATGCTGTGGCGCCCCCTGTTGAGCGATTTCAAAACAATTTTACACACAAGCAGTATGAAAACAATAGGGTTTGAACCCCTAATAATAAAATTGTGAAAATGTGCATGTAGGATGAAACTGGACACAGAGGCCCCCCAAGAACACTTAAAATTTTGCTTACAGCGCCCCCCGACATTCTCTAAATGCGTCCTGGGAGCCGGTACCACCCTTGTTGAAAAACACTAGCTTAGCAAAAAAAATTGGAACCAGCTATCCTGGCTCTGTCTGTTAGCAATCTGCTGCTGGATGGGGTTTCCTATTTACTCAACAGACATGGTATCGAAATAGTTCTCATCAAGGAAGTAAATTAACAAATTCCCCAAAATATATCTTACTTGGCTTCCATCTTTTGACTCGATTCCTATCATTGTTAATCAGCTAGATGCAGTGTTGTGCCCTCCATATAACTATTTAACAGGCACACAAACACACACATACAACGCCGTGTCCTTCGTCCCTGTTAAATCCTCAAGATGTTGTTTGCATCGAAATGAAGGCTCCCTTGTGCTCGGGTACCAGCAGTAGGAGGTGGCTTGTTGAGCAGAATAAAAAAAGAGTGAGAAAACTAGAGGGAAGATGCTGAGCAGTGTAAGTAAAGGTGGAGAAGCAAGAAACCGGGGGTGGAGGGTAAAGGTGGACAGCTTAGATGAGACGAGACCGCGAGGGTAAAAGGGTGAGGAGAGCAGCAGATAATGGTCGTTGGAGAAAGAACAGGAAGAGCGACAGGAGAGATGGGGAGGGTGTGAATGTCTTTTTTGGTCAGAGAGTGAAAGATATAGAAACAAAGCAAAGGAAGGAGAGGCCCAACCAAAAAACAAAAGTAGAAGGGTAGAGGGAGAGGAGGGGAACGTAGGAGAATAGAAGAATAATCCCTTTCTCTCCGTGTGACAGCTTCTTCCTTAACGGCTGTCACCGGGATGATGGTTGGATCGGCCGCTGCCTTGGCAACACTTTCCTGGTGGTCACCCAATACCAGGGCAGTGAGCCTAGGAACCAGGATACACACAACAACAACATAAACAACAACCACTGCAGCTAGGATAGATGGTCTTCTCTTACACATTTTTTTAGCTTGTTGCGGTCAGGTTTACAAGGAAACACACACATACACACACCCTTCGATCCATCCTCCACACATTCCTTTATGTCAGTCCGTCTCTGCAGATGAAATTCTCCTTTTTTTTCTTATCTCACTCTACGCCTCATTTTCTCCCCCACACTCCTGCTGAGGAACAGTACTAATCCTCTATGGTGTTGGATGTTTTCTGTCTAATGGGTGCATTTGTGTGTGTGTGCGTTTGCAGGAGCGGAAACGAGGAGAAGCTAATGGCCTTGCTCACTCCGCTCAACGTCAACTGCCACGCAAGCGACGGCCGCAAGGTAAGAGCAAGGCGTGCGCGCGCAAAAATCACACGCACTGTAACAAGCTCATCACCGGCACCTCGGGAAAGCCATCAGGGTGACAAAACCAACTGGTGCTTAAAGGTTTTTTTTTTTTTTTTTTTACTCCGGCCGGGAAAGTGAAACAAATGGTGTTATTGGCAGCTGCGGAGCTTTGCTGTATCAAATAATCCGAGCGCTCTCCAGCAGGCATTAGCAGCCTTTCTTGGTTTTCTGTCATTAAAATGAATAGATGGAAAAACACAAACCCTGTGAATAAATTAGCACTTATGCTGAATAATAGCAGCGCATAGCAACACGCCGAAAACTGTCAGACTCAGGGACAGCTCTTTTACTGTCCTTGGTGCCCCCCTCAGAAAATGACAACAGGCGGCAGATAGTAAAATTCAATTGTTTGTTGTTCTGCTTTTTCAGTCGCTTTAGGAATATACAAAGGTGCAGATGTTCTGATTGAGTCAGTTTGTATTTGCGTGTTTGCAGGTTAGTTTCGGAGAGTGAGACAAGCTGTAGCTGCTTCATAGTAAAAGCATTTCAGCACAGAGAAGTGAAGAGTCTGGCTTTTATTTTGTAAAAAGTACAGGAATGTATTTTCCCTGTGCTGAGTCCTTCACTTTGCCTAGCAGGATAGCCGAGGTTAGAAATCGGGTGAAGTTCACACTCAGACATGTTTTCCATATTTTCTTTCTTTTTTTGTCAGCGTCAGTGAATTTGTTTTCGCCAAGAGCCTTTTGGAGTTTATGTGAACCTGAACCTCTAACACTAGTCTCAAACATACATAATGAAGACAAGCAGCTGCTCACCCAGTCTCAGCTTGAGCCAAACTCCTCCGAGAGTAGCACTGGCCTGTGAGGCCTGTGAGGCCTTGTAGGCGTAGTGTCCACAGACTGAATTTGGAGGTCAGGTGATGCACTGACTGACCCAAAAAGTCTGTCTCTCATACACTGTAATCACAAAAGAAGTAGAGATGCCTGGATTCCTTTTTTTGGGCTGATTCTGACTTTTTAAAGTCTTGGCTGATTCTGATTTTCTGTCTTTGTAAGAACTATTTGACATCATACACAAACTTTGTGTGGTGCAGTGGTTAGCATTGTCGCCTCACAGCATGAGGGTTTCTAGTTTGAACCCAGGGTGGGAGGTTTGAACCCGTGTCAGCATGGGTTTCCTCAGGGTACTCCGGCTTCCTCCCACAGTCCAAAGACATGCAGGTTAATTGGTGAGAATGATGTGAATGTGAGCATGAATGGTTGTCTGTCTCTATGTGTCAGCCCTGTGATAGTCTGGTGACCTGTCCAGGGTGTACCTTGCCTCTTGCCAATGTTACCTAGGATAGGCTCCAGCACCCCATGACCCCCGACAGGATAAGGAATTGAATAGAATCCTCCTGAAAATGAATCCCACAGTACATCCCACTTAATCTAACATATTATACTTTCCCAAAAGACAACAGGTGAAACAGATCTATATGTTCTCAAACAAATTATTTTCATATTAGTGCTAATCGTAAGTGCTATATCGTAGGCAACTGGACTTGGTGGCCAGGTGGGTCAATGACTCACATTGTGACATTAACGACTCTACAAGGGTTCCCACCCACACAGGGTTTATAGCCTGCAACTTCGTACCAGTCATTTAGAACTGAAGAAGCTTCTTGGATGAGAGGCGAAACGTCTTCAAGAAACGCAAGCAAGTCCAGTTGCCTACGATATAGCACTTACGATTACCATAACCTGATTGACTGAGAATCTTCACCGACATATTAGTGCTAGTTGCTCTTAAGAAGTAAAGTCACCAAAAACAGTCTGAAAAGTTGCTAACAAGAGGACATGACAAAGTGTCAGTATTTGACGACCTGGGAATGAGAAGTTGGCATTTTAGCAATTGCCATCTTGGTTTTTCAGAGGTAGAAGTGACTATATTTGGCGTAGAGGTTGGTGCTGTGGAGGAGCGAAGGTTGGATCTGACTGAGCTTAGGACACTGTCAGTAGCCTGTCTGTCACTCAAAGAGGCCTACCCTTAATTATGCATAACTTTAAGCATTAAAATAATGTAAACAGGCGAGTTGTTGTACAAAAATTCACCCTGGTACAGTTTTCATGAAGGAGGAAAACACATTTTTCTGCTGTTAGCTTTGGCAGTTTCCCATGGGGGTCTATGGGGATTAACTCGCTTTTTAAGCCAGCCTCAAGTGGCCATTCAAAGTACTGCAGTTTTTGGGACTTCGGTGTTTAGACCCAGAGTTGCCGGTTGGCCATTCTCTGTGAAGCTGTGCTCGTGATGTTAACCATTGTGCCATGCATGCATGTAAATTCGATTGACACAGTGTCGGCTATATCTGAGACTGATCAGCCGGTCAACAGTCATGGCCGATCAAGCTGAAATCAGCCAATTCCGGTCACCACTTGATCAATCAGTGCATCTCTTAAAAGAAGCATAAAATGATGAATACCTTTTTCTATGCCTCACACACACGCTGATGTTACTTTTTGTCGAATCAACATCTGAGGCACTGGATCCAATAACACTAAAATAAAGATGAGCAAACTAGAATGAGCACAGTTTACAGTTTCCCTGAGTCTCTTGTGCTAATCACCTGAGTGTTATATTTAGAGCATGTAGTCTCTCTGTAATTAGCTGTATGTTTTGCTTGCTTGACAAGTACCAAAAATGTGATCAGAGTTTATCAGTCAGCTAATGTCTCACTTGGGAGTTAATTATACTGTTGTTAGATTGCAGAGTGTGAAGTGAGGCTTTAGGGCTTGAAAAAATGCTGGACATGCTAAATGAAAGGCCAGGTAACACCTGAAGTACACTGGCCAACAGAGGAAAGTGCTGTATTACATCCTGTTTGCTTAATAGAAATGATTTTGTGACCACGGCATCCGCTCATGTGTCCTCAGGGAGTCCTGAGCCTCAGGTTGAGCTCTGCCGGGGTCACAGCAGTGCGTCTGGCTTGTGACTAATTAGTCCCTTGGATGAATAAGTGAGAGAAAAACAGACTACTTTCAAGTTTTGTATTTTCTAGCTTTAGTCGAAGCACTCCCTGTAGTCCTCCATATCACTGTTTTCCAACCTGACAGAGGTAAAGCTTGTTGCTGACCTGTTTTTTCCTTGAGAGCCGAGCGAGATTGAAGCTCTGCTCTGCGGTGGCAATTGGCCAAACAGGTTTGAGATCCCTCATGAGTTCTTACAGGTGTCTCCCGGGGCTTAAGTTGAAACTATTATTTTTTGTCAGTGTAGAGGAGCGTCTGAAACCTTTAGATTATCATGTGAATCTGAAACTTTCTATTAAAAACCTACACTGCTGGAGTATTATAGGATGACTTGCTCCACCTAATTATAGTAGGGACAAAATATCGATATGGGAATATATCATATTACTTCCTCTTGCGATACCTTATAGATACACTGGTGCCAAATATCCACATTTTTATTAAAACATGCTGCAGCTCTAAACAGATTCCCCTGCCAGTTTGACTTAGAAGAGTCACTACTCCATGATTCCTCTTGGAGGCGCTTCTCAAATACATGAGGTTTAAGTGAACAGAAGTTAACTAACTTGATGAAGAAGATCACAGAAGGGATGCACCATCATCTTTTAAGTCGAAAGTCTTGGCCAACTTCAGCTTTTACAGCACAGATGTGACAAACAAAATTGATCGAGACTTCGTGACATGCATGAAATGTCTCATGACAGTATAGTACATGGGCACCACAACAGACACACATAGCCACCTGATTCGTCATCATCCTGATCTCGTCATGGAGAAAACGCTACCGCAGTTGTAAGTAGAGCTGCATGTCATCCAAAACAATCATATTTCAGTTATTTTGACAGTTATTATGATTGCAGTATGAGTTGCAATGTTCATGGGAATGGTAATTTTTGCATCCAATAAGTCAGTATAAAGACACGATAAAACCCGAATTCCCGCCAGGCTGTGCAATGGATGCGAATCGAATGACGTGGAATGTGCGAATAAAGTAGCCCAAATGAAGCGAGTAGCACAATTTTACGTCGGACGTGTATTTGAGAGAGCTGAAGAATCTTGACTTAAAAGACCAATTCGCACTGCAATAGCCAATCAGCATTAAGACGCTTTGGAGTTCATTCAGCGATTCAAGTAATAAGATGTGAAAATTCGCTTTACGTTTCGTGTGAACTCAAAATTGGGGTATTTTTCAGGTACATGGACATTGTAATGTTTCGTAGATTGTCTTGAAATGCATCGAGAATCACTGTATCGTGATACCATCGTTATTTTGGGCAACGTGTCATGATCGTATCATGAGTTACTTTGTGATTCCTGACCCTAATGTAAAGACTCTGAACCAGAATAAGACTTATTATCAAGTAGATTTTCACTTACAAGGAATTTGCTTTGGTTTTTGGTCCATAAATTAAACATACAGTAAACATATTAAGAGGAATAAAAAAAGGCAAAGGACGGCAACGCTCAAGAACGTAAATATAGAATAGAAGAGATACAGTAAACATTGGACAAAGAAACTTAAATAAAGTGCTAAAACATAACAAATATGTACAATATAGCTGTTTCACAATAAGAGATTTGTCTAGATTTTAGCAGGAAGTGCAAAAATATGAGTCAGGGGGTGTGGAAATTTTCACAGTAGAGCAAATATGTGCAATGAGCAGTGATAATAGTCCAAAATGTGCTTTAATGAGCAAATAAGAGGTGGTTATTTAGAAGCCATCACAGAGAGATTGTTTCTTATAAAAGATTTGATTGGTCAAAGACATTTTTCAGAAAACAGAGATTGCTGTGATTTATTGGTCACTTAAGCAGAGCCCACTGTATTTTATTGGTTGCCATGACAACAAGGGGGTCGGAGGAGCCAAAGGGAGCCTTTTACTCTCTACTCTTGGTAGCTGTCATATAAATGCTGTAACAGCCTTGAGGAGGCTCTTCTGTATAATTAGGGGCACTTCAGTGTTGTTGATGATGCTCAGCTGCAGCTTGTATCCATCATATCACCGTCAAACCCATAATTGTGAGAGAACATCTCCTCTGGCTATTATCCGTGCAGGTGGCCTGCTGGGGACGTGATGCCCCGAGGGAAAACCTTGTAATTTGAAATTTTTGGGAGATGCAGGGGACAAACACAAGAGATCATTGAAATGTAATGGTTCATAAGTAGATGAATGTGACCAACGAAGCGACCAATAAAAACTGTGCTCAGACACATTCTTAAATGACCTCTCCTGCACAGTCTGTGTTTGTAATACTCTTTAATTGCTCAGACTGAAGGCAGTCATGCACAGTAGATGGAATATATTTTCACGCTAGCGCAGTTTTACCCTCGTTATGGTCTCAGGGTAATTTAATGGGGTGATGGGGATTTACATTCCCACTGCTAACAGAAGTTACTGAGTGAATTCTGCGTAATAGCTTTAGATATAAGGTAAAACTGAGGAACAACAAAAACTTCCCACTTGTCATTCTTGTCCTTTGACTAAATCCATTAATGGAAGTCAGCCTGCTGGCAAGTGTGAATGCGCGGCCATTAACAGCTTTTATTCAGATTCAGTTCAGACTTACTGTCACCTTCTTTTTTAAGGTGCATTCGAATACAAATCATGTTTTGTCGTATGATTAGGCTGAATATGTGGTTAAAGTATGGTGCAGTTTGGCGAATTATGAGTGTAAATGGCAATTGAAAACAGTTTAACACACAATGAGAGGCAATCTCTCGCGACAAAAACAGATACATGGGCCTTTGATGAAAGTACAATTAGATTTAAATATAATACTGTTATATAACTTAATACGATGATTTAGAGTGACAGATAATGGCGTCACTCAAGAGCATTTTGTAGATTAAATGCATGCAAACATGCAAAATCAACATGATCTCATAGAAATATGTAAATGATCACAACCTCTTCACACTGCTTTACATATTGGTGGCACAGTTGGGTCTACAGTAGGCACCAAAACTACTTGGTTAGGTTTAAAAAACGGTTGTGTGTTTGGTTTGAAAAAAACTATTTATGTACCGGACATGGTAGTAAGGCTTCTGTCTGCCTGTCCCCATCATCCCGTCATTACCTTATGACCTCTTACCTTACACGCAGTGCAAGCAAAGTATTCAGTCAGATTTCCTGTAGGAATTTTCCAGGGAACTTCCTGTAATGGCCTCTGTTGTTTGCATTTGGCTCGATCACAGAAAGCCTTTTGCAGGTTGTAAAATGCGAGGCACACCGCACTGCCATTTTTAAAAATTGAATGCCACTAGTGAAGAGAAAAAAAAACAAACACTTGCTGTGCCTTTTCTATTGTTGCCAGGCAACCACAGACTCCGTACGTTAACCTTCCATGTAATCAATCTATCGTTTATTTATTTATTTATTTTAGTTATTTCACAGTAATTAGTATCTAGTTCCTAAAATGTTCAGGCAGAGGGTACTTGCTGTAGCGTTGGTTGAGGGTGAGAGGCTGTCAGTTAATAGTTTGTTGGGCACAGGGAGACAGAGATCTGTGTGGGTACATGAGACCCTGAAAAAGTGGATGGGTCATGGGGAGTACCACCAGTTGGTCCAGGAGCTTCGCCTCCATGATGGACGTTTCCAGGCATATTTTAGGATGACTCAGGGGCAGTGTGACAACCTACAGTCTATTGTTGGGCCGTATAGCTCTGAGTATCCAGCAGCGATTACCACCAGTTTCTCCTCCATTGTTTACCAACTGTAAACTTGTTGTCGTGACCACCACAGAAGGCCCGCCTCTCAAATCATCCAATAGGACAATGGGAAAAAATATGATGAAAGAAGAGATGACGTGGGGCGCTTTGGGTTAACGTTAATTCAACTTCAGAGTGCTCTGACAAAAACGCCAGGTGTCTAGAGCGCAGAAACATGAGGTGCATCACAACGCAAAAACCGCGAGCAAAAAGCTTCATTCTCATTAAAAACAATTACAAAAGGCGCCTCCAGCTGCTGAAACGCTTTCTGTGTGATCAGGACCTAATCCTGTATGTATCGGTTTAAAACAAAAACCAGGACCTAATCCTGTATGTATCGGTTTAAAACAAAAACCATAATAGCTAAAACATTCATTCGTTTTGAAACATAAACTTACGGCTTTTGTCTTCCGTGTCATCACGTTGCATTCACGTAATGACGTCATTGCAATACGTTAATGTGGTGCAAAGCACGTGAAAATGTGTAGTGGCGCCAGAGGAATGAATGATGAATCCGTCACATCACCTTTGCACTCTGCTCATAAAAATGAGCATATCTCAAAGACTAATTAATGTACATAGTTCAAATAAGTTATGGAGTGTTGAGAAATATTTTGTTCATGTTTAAATATCTTTTGGATCGATATGTTTTTCTGTTTTTATTTTGCAAAATCTGATGGAAAAACGTCAGATTTTTGTATTTTTTTTAACAGCACAATCATACCTTTGTCACTGATTTTGGTTATTGATTTACATAATCTTTTATCTTAGGTTGTACAGGTTTAAAGGCTATTATTTTAAGATACTTCAAAAAATGGCAACACAATAAGCAAAAATACCAATGTAGGCACTGGTGGACCATTTCTGTTGAGTTTCAAGGGTTAAAAGAAGTCAGCCTTGAGTTTTAGTTTCACACAGGACACGAACAGCGGTCTCCTGGCAAGTAACATACACAACAACACAGTGTACACATACATATCTGGGGATCACACAACGTGGTTAAGGCTTCCACGCCACAGCCACCAAACCAGGCTCACCACCATGTTATCCAATTCCCCCAAACAAATACCATAACATGTACACATATACAATACATACACACACACCCACATACATCCACACAGTAATATCCAATGTAAGACGTGATAACACACACACATACACACACACTTACATTTATCGGAGTATGAACAGAAATTGTGTGTCCACCACAACACAGAATCCTCATTGACCTTCCATCGGCACAGTTTCCATGGCGCCACCACCACACATGGCGCGGTGTGAAGAGGTCGTGGTCGTTTAACATGTTTCTGTGAGATCGGGCTGTGCAAAATATGACACTGTTGGATGGCACATTGAGCATTACTCAGAGGACACACACACACACACAGACAGATTTTTGGAGGACAGTAATGATAATCACGGACAAAACAGAGCGTGGCAGAATCCTAATGATTGATAATAATGATGCGTCCCTTAAAATTAAACGAGAGCCTCTTTATCTCTCTCTTTCCCCGTCTCTGTCTCTCTGTCTGTCTGTCTCTCCCCTTCCCCTCCTCCTCCTCCTCCTCCTCCTTCCTCTCTGTTTCATTTTAATTAGAAGTGGCACAGGCTCTCCGTCTCCCCTCTTCAACCGCACACTCACACACAAACACACAGATCTGAAGCATAAATGTTGATTGCAAATGCCTCTTGGTTGAATTAAAAAGCTCTGCTTGTACACAGCGGCAGGCACGCATGGGACGACGGCGAGGGCAAACAAGATGGAGAGGGATACCATGTGGCCAAAAGTATGTGGACAGCCGTGACCACATGCTGTGGGTTTGGTCTCCAGTTAGGGGAACTCTGGATGCTGAAGCAGACAGTTATAGTTTAGACGACAATAAGGCAGCGAGTCACATGAGTTTTAAGTGGAGTGGAGGTTGTTATGGTAGCATATGAACGCTTATGTTTCGGGAACAAGATGTTCGACGATCACATATGGGTGTAATGTTTGTTGTCCACGTACTTTTGTGGTGTAATGTGGGAAAACCTCCACAGCTCTAATTCTAGTAAGAGCTTTTTGTTCTTATTGCACTGCTCTATAGTATAGGCAACAGCAGTGTAACATCTGTGTGTGTGTGTGTGTGTGTGTGTGTGTGTGTGTGTGTGTGTGTGTGTGTGTGTGTGTGTGCGCGCGCGCACACACTCGGATGATTGAGGGCCCATCAGAGTGGGATATTATTAACACAGCTGAGTGGAGAGCGTTATCAAGCTGCCTCTATTGAAACCTACTGCTTACTCCCACACACACACACACACACACACACACACACACACACACACACACACACACACTGCTGCCTCAGGAAAAAAAAAGTATGTGCTTTCTGACTACCCATTGCTATTGCACACACACGCACACACACACACACACACACAGGCTACATAGACTCATTTGCTTTCTCCCTCTTTCTTAATGCTCAGTTTTCCTCCCTTATACGCTCGGCTGCTGCCAGCACCTCCAACCACTGACTGACTGTCTGCATTCGCTCTAGAAATGTTCTGTTTTTGAGGGAATACATTTCATGTTTTGGACTCTGTTGAGCTCCGTCTGTTGTGGATGTGTGTTTGCCTGTGTTTGTGTGTGTGTGTGTGTGTGTGTTTATGAATATTGTGAATTTTGGATCTATATCTTACCAGTGAGAATCATCGCACCCACTCGCGTCCTAGCTGGCACGAACATCAAAGACACAGACAACTGAGGAGCAAGATTCAGCTTCACAGAGAGGAAGAGAGAAAGAGGAAAGAGAAGAGAAGAGACTTTTCATTGAAGTCTTGTTTAAATGTTGATTATGGGAGCTTATCCTTCTGAGAGCGCAGTGACTGACGGTGTTTATCATCTCTTTTCAGTGGAAAACGTGGGACTCCAAAAGTGAACTTTTCAGGAATAGAATACAGTGGATATTTGACTTCATGAAAAGACTAGGAGGCCCTACGATACCATTTAAACACTATGTTAATAGGGCTGTTGCAGTGAAAGAATTTCACTGGTGGTGGTTAAGGGTGGCAATGTGATATGCAGTACTGCCACCATTCTTTGCTTTGTTGTCTTTTTTACACTATATTTATCCTGAAAATGAAAATTACATACTTGCCCTCTGTTAAATGCAGAAAACAGAGGGCAATGAGTCAGTGTGTTTTGTTTTTCTTTAGCTGGTTGCCATTAAAGAGAATATCCGCAAGCGAAAATGTCGGCACGTCAATACAGCGCTCTGAATGAAGAGAAGGAGGAAGCTCACTGGTAGAGGGGATGGACCCTCTGGTCTGTGTGGGTTCAGTATTCATTTCTTCTCCATTGTTGTTGTTGTTCAGCGATGTGATAGTTGGTCTTCGTGGTATTTGTCCCACCCCTCTTCCACTGTGATTGGGCAGCCGGGTAAAGAGTGACAAGCACGAGTGACTGTGACGTTTTACCCAAATATTTTTCAACTCTCTGGGACCAGAAAAAGACGCCAAAATTGTAATGGTCAGCGTAGAATAGATGCTCAGTGCCTTGTCATGCTACTTGCATTTGTAGAGTGTAAATAGTGGGGCTGCTTCATTGGTCGCTTTTGAGAAGGTGAAGGACGAACCCAAGGTGATGTGTAAACTCATCTTCATTGGTCGACTACAAACATGACGTATCATCTGAAACATGTCAGTAGCTACATGCCCATTAGCCACTTAGCACAATCATTACTGCTTTGCCGACAGCGTCATTAACAGGCGGCTCGCTCAGTGTGTGACGTGCACTTGTAGATAAAATATAGGTCTATATTAATGAAGGTTCATTAGTACGGTTTTGTATTTCTCTGTAATGTAGCACAGTGTTAACAATGTTACTGATACTATTCTTTGTCACACCTTCAACTCAAGCCATTGTGTTGCCCCGCCCAAAGTATATCATTTGATAATTAAATTAATATCATAAACATGCAGGCGACTAGTCGACTACTGGCCCTAAATGACGACTGTTGGTCGACTGGGAAAATTCTTAGTCGGGGCAGCCCTAGTGAATAGGCAGTGCGGTTGGCTTGTCAATAGCGTGATATTGCCACATTGCCCCACAGGTAAGAGTGTGTTTTTGATTTGGAGTGAACTGTCCCTTTTACTCACGGTAGTATTCATATTTTCCACTGTATTTTAACTTGTTTGATAACCTGTCGTTATACTGTTTCATTTTCAGGTTTCCATTGACATGACGGCACTGTTATAAGGGAAAGTTGCTGACACAAGGTCGGCTGTTTCCTGAGCTTTTTACTGTACAATCGAATGAGGCTCTTTTCATTTCACTTGCTGACATCTCAGTATTGAAAAATGTGACAGCATGCCTGGGAACTCTCCCTCAGATCAGAGTCGAGGCCGTCGTGGCTCTTGTCTTGGCGGAAGTTGGCTCATGTTTACAAATCCAGGTGAACACAACACAAGGTCGTGGGAATGATGAATGATTTTTTCACAGCGGTGTCAGTGTGCGCTTAAATGTAACCTGTTGCCCTGACGCAGAGAGATATTAGACTCATGCTCCTTTTGAAACAAATAATAGAAATATCCAGAGGCATTTGTGAACCGTTCAGGTGACAGATGACAAATAGGGCGAGGAGAAGTTTTAATAAACTTTTGTCAGTGATAAATTTAACCTCTTGCTTTCATGCAAGCCCCTGGCATGTTGTTGTCTCAGGGAGATGTATGCAGCTGCAGCTCGATGGTGCAGAAGTAGTTTGTCAGGAAGAATCAGCTGTCACAATTTCTGTCTCCTAAACTCAAAACTGTTACAATAGGTGCAAAATTTAATAAATTAATATATAAATAAAATACATTTAAATCATTCTAAAACACCCACTGTAGTTTAGAGGGGACCTATCTTGCATTTCCTTATTTTCTGTTGTATATTTTATCTTAAGATGTCGTCTGTTTTTATATTAAATGTGGCCAAAGTTTTAGATAATGACATAAACAAACAAATGTAAAACTAATCCCCATAAGCAGAAACATCAGGTTTCAGACGGTTATAAATACTCTGTGTTGGCTACAAGATGACGTCAGCTCGTAACAGATTTCATTATGGTAATCTGCTCCAGGCACACTACTGCAGGTCTTTATATTACATAGCCCACACTGCTACATGTAGCTACATGTAGCTACATGCTAACATCAGGGAAACGTGATCTTGGCTTTTGATGTTGTTAATTCCTCCCTGATTTCAGATCAGATTCCTACTGGAACATGTCTGGTTGTGAAGATGTCAGCTTAGAAGCTTTTGTTTGTGAATTTTTGCGGTACAAAGTACCTGTTCTCCTTTACAGTCATTCCCACGGCTGCAGTGGCAGTGTAGAGACGCCAAGAGACGGAAGACCTGGAAACACTGACCAATCAGAGCAGACTAGGGTTTTTTTGGGGGGAGAAGGGGGTTCAAAGACACATGCACTAAATAGAAAGTGAAGACAGGTGTTCCAGCACAGACATCATAAGAAAAATAAAGTGTTTTTTGACCATTAAAGCATGTAAACATGTTCTATTAGAAACCCAAAATGCAAGTATGAACCTCAAAAATTGAGCATAATAGGTCCTCTTTAAAAGAACATTTATTTGTAATTAATATTTTATTATTCAAGTATCTTGCCGAAGACTAAATTTTGCAAGATTACATTGAACGCATCATGATAACGTTATAATTTGCCTTCGCCCAATACTCATTTTTACCTAAAGGAGCTGAACGCATCATAATCTAACTTAGTGCAACCTCCATCAGCAGTTGCGCTCCTCCTGCTGATGTCAACACAGATTTGTGGTTCACAATGTAGCATCATAATGGAAGAAGAAGGGTGTGTCCTCTAGCACGCCAGTAGTGAGTTTACGGTGTCCTTTTGTTCCAAAGGCGTCCAAGGGAAGATCTATGCTTGTCCCAATTACACGTCTTCTATTGTCCCTGGGATGGCATGATGCTGTTATAGTGTCGGGTTCCCCTTCTTAGCCTGTGCAAAATTGATATGACACAACAGAAAAACATCAGCCACTGCCATTAGTGAATGTCATCTTGTTTTCCGTTAGGCCGATGGCAGTAAATAGGGCGAATATCGGCTGCCACTGATGGCTTATAAATGCGGCTTATAAATCTGTGTATCCCTAGAATTCTCTTGGGCGTGGAGGTTTAATGTTTTATTGCTGAAAATTCAACTTTACCAGATGAAGTGATAAAATACATGATACTGGTAGTTTGTACACCACGTATGGACATGTTAATGTAATAAACAGTAGCTTATTGGCTAAAATAAACACCAAGACAAGAACTTCCAGTTTGGTCCCCGGATAAAATAACACTGAACTTTTCATTGAACTGTACAAATGTAGAAGTGATACTTTATAGATATGATATTGATACATTTTATTGAATGGCACCTGACAGCAGATATCTGAAAAGTATATTCGACTGGCATGTCCGTCTGAGAGTGAAAGTAAGAAAGTCACTTTCTGTTGCTTTCGAGGAGTGTTTTCATGAAGTTACTTTCAGAGCTGCTGAGCTTTAAACTTTCTGTGGAGCCCTCAGCTCCTCGGGAAAGTCAGTGTTTATAGCCGAGAGGCAGAGCAGATAGACAGGTGATGGCTGAGATATAAGTATGTGTGTGTGTGTTGCTGTGTGAGTGTGCATGGAGAGCACAAGATGAGAAGACTAGCTGTAGGTTATTTATCTTCCAAGCTCTTGGCTGGGCTGAGCTGTCAGCGCCTTATAGAGAGTGTGTGAGTGTGTGTGTGTGTGTCAGTCAGAGGAAGAGCACACAGATTTGCTAATATGTTTATTGATCCAGTCATCTGACACTACTCATCTTGTTAGCACGTCCACCAGCTGATGTGCAGCCCTGACCTGAGTACCAAGGCGGCTCACACAGTCCAGTTATTATCTGTTTAACTGCCTCTTTTTAAATCTCCTTAATTTAAATATTCAATATGACCACATGTATGGTCGGGGGAAGTTGGTTCAGTCTTGTTTAAAGATATCTTTTCAAGGGAGGCCTTGACAGAAATGTCTACCTCAAATTCATTTTGATGTTAAACATATCTGAATATCGACTCTATGGATTTATTCAAGTCCAATCAGCCAAAACATTAAAGCACTGACAGGTGAAGTGAATAACACTGATCATCTTGTTACAGTGCTGGAAAACCTTTGGTCATGGTGTTCATGCCATTTGACAGTCACCACTGACTAGGGCTGCCCCCGACTAAGAATCTTCCTAGTCGACCAATAGTCGTCTTATAGGTCGAATGTATATACTTTGAGCAGGGGTTTGAGTTGAAGGTGTGACAAAGAATAGTATCAGTAACATTGTTAACAGTGTGCTACATTACAGAGAAATACAAAACCGTACTAATGAACCTTCATTAATATAGACCTATATTNGGAAATTAACGTGACTCCTGTCTGACTGCTGAGCGTGGCCACTTCCTGTGTCTGTCCTTTCAAATTCACTTCCCACATGGTCCAGTTCTTGCGGACTAATGACCTTTCTGGTCAACGAATGTTTGGTAGACTATTAGGGGGTAGCCCTACCACCAACCCAAACAATGTTGCAGACCAAGTACACCCCCTCATGGCAACGGCACTCCCCAGTGGCAGTGCCCCCCCAGCAGGACAATGTGACATGCCACTCTGCAAAAACTACCCAGGAATTGCCTGAGGAACGTGACAAAGAGCTTAAGGAATTGACCTGTCCTCCAGATACCACAGTGATCCTGGCAGTACCCCAGAGGTCCATACCGTGTCCATACCTCGACAGGTCAGAGCCAAGTCCAATCCACGGGGGAGCCTCTGACCTGTCAAGGCATGGACACAGGACTTCTGTTGGTGTCCTGTGGTGTCTGGCGCCAGGGTGTTAGCGACAAATCCTTTGAGTTCTGTTGGCTGCGAGCTGGGGTACCTGTGCATCCCACGGATGTTTCGGCTGATCGGTGTACCCTCAGTTGACTGAAAACTTGGGAGTATGTGACTGCTGTGGTACATCGGCAAGAATGCAGGAATGCTGGCATAGTATCTTTTGTAGTTTTAATATTAGTGGTATCTGGTATAACCAACAGGTAGGTTTGTGTAGTTCTGCAATACAGCAAGAAAGCAAGACTGGACAGACACCATTAATACAAAGGCACAGCAACAGTGCTGACTAAATAAATAAAAATGCATCTCATAACCCCACCAGTAGATTGTGCAAGTTGATAAGCAATATGAGCTATTTTAAAAAGATGTTATGGATCAGAAATGGATCTATAAGTGCTTGCAGGCACAGGAAAGGGTTCTTTTCCATGTCTAAACATGAACACTCATGTTCTATGGCGTGCCTTATTGCTATATACTGAAGGCCTTTCCTTGACACTGGTAAATCTCTTTAAAGCTATCTAAAGGCAGCAGGTATCCGCTCCTTCTCTGGTCTCTTGACTGGAGCAATGTTGCTTAGCAATGCCGCAGTTATGCACAGCAGATCTGCAGGTTACATTTTGTGCAACCAACATATCTTCTGATTAATTATTCTACACATCATTTGTGTTGGAGACTGACACATCAAAAACAGTTGACACAGCTCCATGAAAAATTGTGAATCCCTTAAAACTTCTCTATGTTTATAGCTCTCTCAGGATCGTTCTTTTACCTGGTGACTCTATCCTAAATACCGGGGTAACCGCGGTAATGGCTGCATGCTTCAGAATTTTTTGAAGGAGGGTGGCCAAAATGTCGCCTGGAGCTCCACATTTTAATTATATCAAAGGTAGATGTGAAGTTGTGATGAGCAACATGATGTGAAAATGACTGTTAAGGTTCATTGGAATTTCCGTTCCAAGTCCCTGACGACAATAAGTTTCCTCCGAGGACAGGATTCCCAAACTGCCAGTGCGTCAGTCATGATGGGAATGGCTCTGTGAGTAAAGGAGGGGGAGAGCAGTGAATGTGATCCAGACAGGGATTTATTTTACCCACTTTTCTCCATGGTTTGAACACTAGAAATAAAAAGAAATTGTAAATCGTTAATTAACATGTTTAAAGAATTTTCCAGAGTCTATTTCCTTGATTCAAACACAGCAATATGTGGTATTACGACCAATTCAAAGAGACCCAGATGAAACTGAGACTGGTTGTTCCTGCCGGGCAAACTCAAGGAATAACATCAGAGCTTCACACACACACACACACACACACACACACACACACACACACACACACTCATGCAAACGACACTAAACAAAATGGTCCAAATG
>NC_065514.1:14836522-14879022 GCF_006386435.1 Epinephelus moara | reverse complement strand
TAACAACAGTGTATAATTATAAAGTCATAGACATGAATTTAAAACAAACAAAACAAAAACTCAGATTAAATGATAAAACTAGGCAGTGCTGATCAAATACAAACCAAGATTTATTGCCTATTTCTCACTTAAAATGTCTTCAGAAACACATTTTAGTGCACTGTTTGGCTGTAATAGGAGAATTTGTGAACAGGAAGTTGGCATCATACTGTTTCCTGTATTGCAAAAACAGGCTGAACACACAGAGATTTAACAGTAAAACTAGGCAGTCCTGATCAAATATGAACCAAGATCCTGTTTCTGCGTTGTAATTTATCATCATCTCATCTAAACTGTAATTCGGATCATTTTTAACTAACCGGCTGCCATATTGTTTCTTGTGGAAAAACGGACAAGCTCACATTTCATCACCCACTAGTTGTAGGTTTTCTACCTATTGAGTAAAAGCAATGGCCACAGCCCTTTTTCTCTTTTTTGTCTCTGCTCATGTAGCACCAATTATTGCATCTTTCCACTGCACAATCTCATCTCAAAACCAATCATGTCTCCAGCAGTGAAATGCTTCTTTAGAAAATACCACTTGGGTAAACATGGGTAAAAATATTTGAGTTTTTCATAAATATTCAACAGACATTTATGCTTTCAACAATCCTTGAAGAACTCTCTCTTCCAAAAAGGGATCTTCAGAAGCAAATGGTTCATGGTAGAACCACAGCCCTTCAGGAAGAACCCTTATTTCCTTCTTTAAGTCATCACTAAAAGTACAGAGTTGTTAATGGTTTGATTCACATGAACATTAGTAGGTTTTAAAGGTGAATAATTGATGGATCAGCTTGTCTGGAATGATTACTCTAACTATATATAACACATGGCATGTATGAAATGTTTCTAGTTACCTCTGTGTGTGCTGTCCAAGAACTCTTAGGTCTGCCTACTGCATGTAGTACATTTAATCCCAGTCCTATTTACAACTTGATCTCTTCTACATCCAGTGTTGTAAAATGACCTTTATATCATGACGGCTCAGAAGCAGGTTTCCCATTACTTTTTCCTGTAACGAGTTCAATTTGACTGAATAATGGGAACATTCTCACTGCCGTAACATTTCTCCACCAGTGTGGGTGTCACTCCAGCTTTGAAGAAGAATGGCCTTTTGCTGAGAGCATACAGAGGAAGCACTGCATGGAGAGCATCTCATCTCAGTCCCATCTAAAAGCATTCAGAACTGCAGCTTTTCATCAATTTTATGGGGGGAAATATAGTCGGGCTTTATAACTGTAGCCTGATTCAGTGGTGGAACAGCCCATTTCTCTCTGAAAAGTCTTACCTTAAGAAATGTCGTACATCCGGCTGCTCAGTGAGAAACAGAATGTCTACCTCCTTATTGAAATCTTTGTATTCAGAACTGACATTGTGAAATCATGATGATAGGCTGTCAAGCTGTAGAGCAAACACACTGGCTAACATTTTTGTTTATATTTCTGTCTCTTCCTCCCCATGTGTGTCTCCCGCTTCCCTTTCCTCTTTTTCTCTCTCTCTCTTCTTGCTGTTATTGTCCCTCTTTGTCTCTTCCTGTCTCTCCAGTCCACTCCACTCCACCTGGCTGCAGGATACAACAGGGTGAGGATAGTTCAGCTGTTACTACAACATGGAGCAGATGTTCACGCCAAGGACAAAGGGTATGTACAAATAAATTAAAGTAAAATTAAAAAAGGAAGTTTAAATCATTTTGACCCTTTGAAGTGCTAAATGTATGATATTTCTGTGGTTGTTTTAGTAGCACATAAGATGGTTAAAGTGCTTTTTTGGTATTGTCTTTCAACCTCTACCCTATTTTCCCATCTTTGTTTGTGTCTAAGTGACTAATGAGAACAACAATTTTTTAAACTGGTCCAGTATTGCAAGACTGCTACAGTCAGCAGCTGCAAAACAGGCTGCAATGTAACCATTCTGGTCAGGTTTGCACCCTCAATTACGTCCATTCAAGGTGCTTGATTTTGCCACTGACAGGCTCAGATTGTTTTTCTAAGTGTCTGACAAACGAAAGAAAGCATCCCTACAGAGAAAGACCATTTTGTTAACAGATAAATCTATCCGTCCATCCATTTTCATCCGCTTATCTGGGGCCGGGTCGTGGGGGCAGCAGTCCAAGCAAAGCACCCCAGACGTACCTCTCCCCATCAACACTTTCCAGCTCCTCCTGTTGGTCCCAGGCCAGATGAGATATGTAGTCCCTCCAGCATGTTCTGGGTCTACTGTGGGGCCTCCATGTCCCTCCTAGTGGGACGTGCCGAGAACACCTCCAGCGGGAGCCACTTAGGAGGCATCCTGATCAGATGCTCGAACCACCCCAACCGACCCCTTTCAACACAAGGAGAAGCGTCTCTACTCCGAGCTCCCTCCGGATGTCCGAGCTCCTTACCCTATCTCTAAGGCTGAGCCCAGCCACCCCACGGAGGAAACTCATTTCGGCCGCTTGTATCCGCAGTGTCATTCTTTCAGTCACTACCCAGAGCTCATGACTATAGGTGTTCCTATATGACAAAAAGGATGTTACTCTTTAACAGCAAGGCCGACTTCTGTAGGGATCCTTTCCATAATGTTGTCAGACACTTAAAATTATATTCTGATCATTGTCGTTCCCATTCGTCACTTAGACAGAAAAATGTAGGGAAATAGGGTCCAGGTTGAAAGATATCGAACATTCCCTTTAATATATGATCAAAAGTACTTTCCATCACCGAGACATCATCAAGAATCCTCGCTACATGATCTGACGAGCACATCATTCACAGGGCTTTCTTTCTAATTTTCACACTAGAAATACATGCTGTCAATTATGATAATGTTGTTGAAATGTATCCCGCACCGTCCATCAGAATTGCTTTCTGCATAAATTTGCGGTAAAACTAGGTCATGCACTTACTGAGACATGATTAATTTTGATTTGAGGTTTGGGAGTTTCAAGAGGTGGCGAGTGACGTTGCTATTTAAGACTGATTCTCGCTGTTCGTCTCAGTTGATGTTATTCAAAATTAAAATAAAGCTCAGAGGATTTAGGCGTATCGAACTGAATGAAGATGTGGTTTAAAAGTAACGTTGAAATGTATATTTATTGTTAATAAGAATGCTGTTTTGTGTTTTGCTCTTGCAGTGGTCTGGTGCCTCTACATAATGCCTGCTCCTATGGACACTATGAAGTTACTGAGCTGCTGCTAAAGGTACATCACACATGCTAGCTCAGTTTATACTCAGGCAATGACACTGACTCTTGATTAATATGATAAAAGGTTTGCTAATAACAAAAACATAATTGAATCCCAAGAGAATCAAGTTCCACTGCTTAGTTGTTGCATTAAAGACAAGACAGATATGTACCAGATATACACCAGTCATCCACAGTGTTTGTGTGGAAGCGGGGTTGCGTGAGTCACATATCCATAGTCAGTGTTTTACATACAGTAGATTTAACTCAATGTGAGCAACAGCAAAATATATTTTAGCCACCCGAAAAAAGTTATTATTAGTTTAAGTGAACACTACACTCACCGGCCACTTTATAAGGTACACCTGTTCATCTGCTCGTTAACGCAAATAGCTAATCAGTCAATCATGTGGCAGCAACTCAGTGCATTTAGACATGTAGACATGGTCAAGACGACCTGCTGAAGTTCAAACTGAGCATCAGAATGGGGAAGAAAGGTGATTGAAGTGACTTTGAATGTGGCATGGTTGTTGGTGCCAGACAGTCTGGTCTGAGTATTTCAGAAACTGCTGCACAACCAAACCAAAATATCCAGTGAGCAGCAGTTCTCTGGGTGAAAATGCCTTGTTGATGCCAGAGGTCAGAGGAGAATGGCCAGACTGGTTCAAGATGATAGAAAGGCAACAGTAACTCAAATAACCACTGGTTACAACCAAGGTCTGCAGAAGACCATCTCTGAACCAACAACACGTCCAACCTTGAAGCAGATGGGCTACAGCAGCAGAAGACCACACCAGGTGCCACTCCTGTCAGCTAACAACAGGAAACTGAGGCTACAGTTCACACAGGCTCACCAAAACTGGACAATAGAAGATTGGAAAAACGTTGCCTGGTCTGATGAGTCTGGATTTCTGCTGCCACATTCAGATGGTAGGGTCAGAATTTGGTGTAAACAACATGAAAGCATGGATCCATCCTGCCTTGTATCAACGGTTCAGGCTGCTGGTGGTGGTGTAATGGTGTGGGGGATATTTTCTTGGCACACTTTGGGCCCCTTAGTACCAACTGAGCATGGTTTAAACACCACAGCCTACCTGAGTATTGTTGCTGACCGTGTCCATCCCTTTATGACCACAGTGTACCCATCTTCTGATGGCTACTTCCAGCAGGATAACGCACCATGTCACAAAGCTCAAATCATCTCAAACTGCTTTCTTGAACATGACAGTGAGTTCACTGTACTCCAATGGCCAACATCTCTGAGGAATGTTTCCAGCACCTTGTTGAATCTATGACACCAAAATTAAGGCAGTTCTGAAGGGAAAACGTGGTCCAACCCGGTACTAGCAAGGTGTACCTGATGTGAACCTTTACCTGATGCCAAGGTAAAGCAGTGAACATGTTTTTAATATAGTGCACCCTTAAACTAATATTGACTTTTTTTTTGGTGGCTAAAATATGTTTTGTTGCTGGCCCTTCCACAGCACTATATTATTTAGCTTCTATGGTGGTGCTCCTGCCTGCTTCTCCAAACTGGGGGTGTACCGACTAATATCTGCTGTATGTAATACACTGACTATGGACAAGAATATCATACAACCCCACTTCAAAGATCTGAACTGTCTTTTTAATTCCCTTTAGAACAATCCAAAGTAAAATAGAAGAAAACAGTTCTTACAACAACTGCTCTCTTTCCTCCCTTTTACTTTTTCCATCTTTCTTTTTTTCCTGTTTCTCTTGTTTTTCCTGTTCCCTCCCATTTGTTTGTTAATCATTCTGTTTTGTTTTCAGCATGGAGCGTGTGTGAATGCCATGGATCTGTGGCAGTTCACCCCACTCCATGAGGCAGCGTCTAAAAACAGAGTGGAGGTCTGCTCCCTGCTGCTGAGCCACGGGGCCGACCCGACCCTGCTTAACTGCCACAGCAAGAGCTCCGTGGACATGGCGCCCACTCCCGAGCTGAAGGAGAGGCTTACATGTGAGTGTGGTGCTCGATTTACATAAAGTGCAGCTGCAGCGCGCAGCACCGCTAAATGTGTCACAGTGCTGAATTAATGAATAGGTTGTTTTGGGAAGGGTGTATTTACATCTGTCATGATTTGAACATATTTGAGCATTCAGACGGTTGAAAATGAGATACTTAATCTTTTGATAATAGAACAGTTGTTTTCCAGAGCTGAAAACAAGGCATTATGGGTTTGAAGAGAGACAGATGTTAACGTCTGACATGACCTGTTCCACATGCTTGGAAAGCTGAGCAGAACAAAATTAAGTCTTGACTGATGCTCATATTCAGCTGTTTCCTTTTCTTGTGTACTGGATGAATTACCACAGAAGAAGAGTGCAGACGAGTCCATCATTTTTAGAAACTGTTTAGAGAAGTAACGTAAGCTTTGGTCCTTAGTTTCCAAAATTTCTAATCTAAGAAAAAAGAACTGTCAAATGGTTTTGTACTCAAATTCTGCTTAGCTTCTAAATAGTCTCTCACGGTGAAGGAATTTCCCCTGTGGCGATTAAGAGGGGCTCAACAGCGCGATATGTGGTATTATCACCATTTAGTTTTTGCAAATTACTTCATCTATCCTGATTGCTGTGCTTAGTAAACAAGTTTTATTGTTAGGCTATTATTAGGTATATTGTTTTTTAAATGACATCAATGGCTCAGTCTTAAAACAAATAAAGTACTTGTTCATTTGTTAAATGCAAAACACAGAAGGGCAATGAGGCGCAATAAGAGGTGCAGGTTTTTATCAGCTGAGATGCTTTTGTTGCATCTGGTTACTATAGCCCCGTTTCCACCAAGCAGTACGGTACAGTTGAGTTCCCTGTGAAAAGTTGTGGATGGTACCAATGGAACCGTTTCTTACTCCCATTATTGGTCCCCCCTCTGTTGGGGTACCTAGCACACAGATCTGGTACTAAAAGGTGGAGCTGTGAACACTGCAGTCTGTTGATTGGTCAATAGAGGACGGTCACTCTGCTCAGGGCTGAGTTGTGGCTGGTTTTGAGGCTCATGTAACCACTGTTCATGCCGTGGAGAGATTTATTTGTAAACTGTAACTATAAAATGAAAAGATGCTTTGCTGCCTCTTGCAGCAGCTGTAGTAGGAAAAAAATAACTTAATTCACTGTGTTGACTGCTGCCGACTTTTAAGGTGTTACTCACTGCTCCCACGTTTAAGAGTACTGTTTGCGGTGGAAACACGAGGGTCTAGGTACCATGTCTGAAGGGTTACTTTTGGTTCCAAAGGTACCATACCGAAAGTGTTTGGTGGAAACGGGGCTTAAGATACAGAATATCCGCGAAAGTAAAAACGACAGTTGGTCTTTGTGGTATTTGCCCCACCCGTCCTCCACTGTGATTGGGGGCCAGGTAAAAATTGACATTGACAAGCGGCTGCGGTGTTTCAGCAATCATTAAAAAAAGATCAGAGCAAAATAGATGCAGAGCGTCTCATCATGCTGCTGGTATTTGTAGCAAATAGTGTAAAAACGCCCATGACAGAGTTTGATTATCTGCTATTTTTATGGCATTCTGTGATAATAACTTGAATATCTTTGGGTTTTTGTGTGTTGGTCAGACAAAGCAAGACATTTGTTCTCTTATAGAGCAAAAGATTTACGTTTATCAAGAAAGTTATCGCCAGATGAATCAGTAATGAAAATACTTCTGAGTTGCAGCTTTACAGCTCACATTGTTCAGATTATTTTTTGAGCTCTCCGTCTTGACACTCTGTGACACAGGTAATTCTTAGCTGCTTAATAGATGATTTGCTGCCTCATTCACTTCTGCAGTAAAGATGTCTGGAGACGCTTTTCAGTCTTCAGGGACTTATTTTCTCTGCAGCAACAAAACTTACACAAGCAGATACTTCTTTAAGTTAACTTGGCAAAAGCAACACTTGAAGGTCTGACAAACTCTAAAAGATGGTCTCCTTTGTTAAGCTGTAAATACAAATATCCTTGAGCAACAATCCGTCATGTTTCATTTTGATTTCAAGTTGATTCAGTTTGACTCAAGATCCAATTAACCTTTCAACATATCTCCAAACACTTCTCCACTGTTGCCTTTAAATATACTGGTTTTGTGTTTGGAACTCGTGACTTGCATTTGTGTGGCCATAAAGACTGAACATCCCCATGCATGTGTTTCCTTAATTGAGCATTTTGCCGATGTATGATACGTTAATTAAACAGAAAGAGCACTATAATTAAATTCATTTTCTTTACGTCTACAGAGTCAAAGCAGACAAGATAAGTCTTTGTCTCTGCAACTCTTTGAAAGTTAATTAGTGAGTCAGCTCTCTCGCCGCCGCACTTGTTGCTTTATCTTTGTAATGAGGCCGATCCAAACAAAAATCAAGTGGGACATTGGCTGCAGTGAAAAAGACTCGTCACAGGAATACAAATCTAAAACTGAAGATTTTTGTTTTTATGATATATTCTGTCAAATTTTACACTTACTTTAATCCATATTTTGGTATTTGGTACCTCTAATGTGGAGATATGGCCTCTAGCTGGTGAAAGGAGGTTTCCACCTAATTGCACAGCAGCATATAGGGTGTGTGTGTTGATGTGAAAGTCTCTGTGTTTAGTGTAGATATAGATCGCAGCAGAAGTTCAGATGAAATTCTGTGCCAGACGTTTTCCTTTCCTGGAACAAATTGTTATCTGACCGGTACAGACTGTGAAAAATACCTTGGATGTGTTTTATTGCACCTTTGATACCCTGACATTAAGTCCCCTGTTGTCTTGAATACAGATGTGGGATACAAGAGTTTTTCTGTTGACAATAGAAAATCAATACAGAAAAAAAAGTCTGGTTTGCCCAGATGACACAAACAAAATAATGAACTTTGAATAAGTAATTTGGGGATATACGCTTATTTGCTTTCTTTCCAAGTCTTGTCTTCATGGTGAGGTTTTGGGTAAAACACACACACACACGTAAAACCACAGCTCGTCAGTTTGCACTGGTGGACCTTTGGATTAGGGTGTCGCAATGTGTTGGTATTAATGATAACCACGATACTTAAAAAGTAAATACACACAAACAAATGATAATATTGTGTAAATGCTCCTCTTAATTTTTTTCCTGCTTTATTCCCCTTCCCCAACGCCATCTGGTTGCTTTATCATTATCCATTGAGTTTAATTGCTCTTTTTGTATGCTTTAAATGTTTTTAATTCTTGATAGATATAGCACTATTGTTATTATGAACTTTAGTGGCAATGATAATCCTGTAGTGAAAATTTGTTATCGTGCCAGACAAACCCGGCTAAGCATAAAGCCTCTTTCACGTACATATGTGGAAAGCCAAAGGAGGAGAGAGCACCTCTCTGCCCTTCCATGTACTTGTATGGAAAGCCTTAAGGCAGAGAGAGCACACCTCTCTGCCCTTTCATGTGCCTGTATGGAAAACCTTAAGGCAGAGAGAGCACACCTCTGCCCTTCCATGTGCCTGTATGGAAAACCTTAAGGCAGAGAGAGCACACCTCTGCCCTTCCATGTGCCTGTATGGAAAGCCTTAAGGCAGAGAGAGCACACCTCTCTGCCCTTTCATGTGCCTGCATGGAAAACCTTAAGACAGAGAGAGCACACCTCTCTGCCCTTCCATGTGCCTGCATGGAAAGCCTTAAGGCAGAGAGAGCATACCTCTCTGCCCTTCCCCGGCTAACCATTTCCCCCTTTTTCCAGTCTCTATGCTAAGCTAAGCTAACCGTTTCTTGGCTTTAGCTTCATATTTAGCATACAGATATGAGAGTGTTATCAAACTTTAGTTTTCAGCAAGAAAATGAATAAGCATGTTTCACAAAATGTTATGGACATATGGATTATGTATGACATCATGGAGTTGATAGGCAGCTGATTAATTGCATAAATGCAGGAAAGGAAAACCTCCTCGTAGACATTATGTACGTTTGATTGGTTGCTGTTCAGTAGCTGCTCGTCAAATGCTGTCTGTCATTTAAAGCAACAACAACAGCATCTAAAATATCAGACGAAATGTTCTCTTAATTAATTTCGTAACACCTTAATTAATGGTATGGTCTTAAAGCTGTGGCTGGTAACTTTTATAAATATTATAATATTTTATCATATTTGCTGAAATTGTCATTACATCCACACAGAGCAGGCAGTAGCTCAGTCCATAGGAGCTTGGCTTGGGAACCGTAAGGTCGCCAGTTCAAGTCTCCATCTGGACCAAATATGGAGCATGGACTGGTAGCTGGAGAGGTGCCAGTTCACCTTCTGGGCACTGCTGAGGTGCCCCTAGGCAAGGCACCAAACCCCCAACTAGCTAGGGCACCTGTCCATGGGCGTGTGTATTTTGGGCCTGTTTGTATATGGCAACAGAGTGAAAAAAAATTAATTCGCTCTCAGGGATCAATAAAGTGTATCTTCTTTTTTGTCTTCAGTAGTATATGAGACCAGTAATCTGTGAAAACAATTGTTTCTCTGCCTCTTGGTATGAAAAAGTTTGTGACCCAGACGCTGTGTTGGAAATAGTCGAGCCAAAACCGAACATTAGCCAGAGCAAACTTTCTCATTTTACAGCCTCACTGTGCACTCACATATGTTTCTGAGAACATTTGAGGCGAGGAATTGGCAAAGCAGTAACAGAATCTTGATTTATATTTGATCAGCACTGCCTAGTTTGACAGTTCAACTGCAGTTCATGAGCAGTGATTGACATGGTTGACAGCTGCATTAGAGACTCCTTAGCTCTGACTGGTTGTTTTCGTTCGGCACAGTAGATTCTTGCTAATGCCACTGAAAGCACCATGAGGAGACAGAGGGAAGTGACCTGAACTGGAGCTTTAGGCATGTTTTCGGGCACTAAAAACTGGCTTTCATACTGACATGAAAGTAGCTGCACATGAGGAGAAAAATAATTCTAACACCTGGTGTAATTGCAGATCATTTGCAGTGATGTACAATTCTGTTACTGTGACAGAAAATTATGTTCATAATTTCTGACTTTTAAAAAACACTGGACACTGTTGTCTCTTCAGGCGTCTAAAAAACCTTCAAATGAAACAATTAGAGAAGGAAATATCTCTTTGGCTGAACTCAGCGCCTGTCCACACTGAGGCTGTTAGCTGTGATGAGGACTCAGAGGTAGACACTTCCTCATTTTAAGGGGTCACAAACCCGAAAGTTTGCGAGGCATTGTGGTAGACTAACAAAGGATGAAAAACGACGTCAGGCTTCTTTTAAAAGAATGCACTGCAGAGGCAGCTTCTGTTCCCCATTCATCAGCTGTTTTCTATGTTCTTGGTTTTGACTTATCTCTTTCTCTCGACCACGTTCCCTTGAAGATGCGACTTCTGTGTGGTGCTCGAACCATTTGTTTAAATGTTGGATTATAAACGCATGAATGCCATCGCTCAATTGGTAAATAGACCTGATCGGGCTGCTTTTAATGCAGCCTGAAATGCTTCTGCAGCAAAGTAGTTTGTAATGTTCAGTCCTGGAGGGGATAATCACTTGTTTCTGCTCCAACTCCAGCACACCGACTGTTGCATCATAAGTTATTAGCTTGCTGGTAAAAACTTTGAAGTAATCTTTCAGAAGTATTTGTATGCTGCAGGGTCGCTGCAAGTGAATATATTGTTGTGGTCGGGCGGGAACCTCATAAATCCAGGTTGGGTCAAGTTTTTTATTCAGCTGAAGCACCAGACGCTCCTCTGTGGGATTAGACGCTTTCGGGTTTGTAGGAAACCTGTCAAAATAAACTCAAAATTTCACTGACGCTGAGGCTGTTTTTCTCTGTTCCTGACATGTTGACATTTTGTGTGTGTTCAGATGAGTTCAAGGGCCACTCGCTGCTTCAAGCCGCTCGCGAAGCTGACATGGCCAAGGCTAAGAAGACCTTGGCGCTTGAGATCATCAACTTCAAACACCCGCACACACATGAGACTGCGCTGGTGAGACGAACACGCACGCTTTACTGCACACACAGATTCCAACCATGCTGCGGAGATGCTGAGATGTTGTGTGTGTCTGTCTGTGTTTTAGCATTGTGCAGTTGCATCGCCGCACCCCAAGAGGAAACAGGTGACGGAGCTGCTGTTGAGGAAAGGCGCCAACGTAAATGAGAAGAATAAAGAGTGAGTGTGTTTTCATCTGCTCATAAACACAGAGAGAGATCATTATTATATTTGTATGCAATATTCAAGCTGATATCATAACTTTTGGACTGAAGCTGCCAACAGGTGGTATTTTATACTTCACACAACAAAGTCAAACACAATATGAACATGTTTTTATGAAGGTTTATTTAATGTGAAACAGCAACTGCAAAAATTATAGCAGAGTGAGTCATGATCTTGTTGAGCCACCTGCCAAGTTAGAAACTACAGTTTGGCTTTTCAGTATGACATCGACAATCACCAGAGTTGTGTGTAAAAGCAGATTTAAAGCTAGTGTAAAACAATTCAGTAAACGGTACAAAATTATGAGAATTGTCCTTCATCCAGACACCTAGAACTGTCTGTCATTTATCAGGGGTGTAAATCACCAGTTTCATCATGATACGATATGATATCGATTTGCTGGACAGCGATACGATATTGCCGATATTACAAAGTCCGCCATGCTACGATTTCGATTTGATGTGATTCAGAGGCCTGCGACTGATATGAAACGATGTTATCTACCCATTTAACAGTTTGTTCCAGAAGAAGCTGCCACCACTTTCTTTTTTGCTTTTGGCCATAAAACATAAAAACAACAGATAAATAATGTCAATAATTGTAACCGCTTACATGCAGTGAAGTTTACTTTAAACTAGTCTCTATATACAGACTCTACATTCAGTGAATGTAGAGTCTGTAGGCAAACCCCGGAGATCTTGCCTCCGGAAGAAGAGCGGAAGAGCCCTGGTTTCCGGTGCTAGGCTGTTTGTAGTCCATGTGATATTGAACAATCACGTTTGAGTCGGCTGCAGTTGTTGCCAGGTTAAACGCTCCGTGTGGTGAACTAACGAGGCGGAACATAATTGGCGTCACTGCAAACTCTGAATCCATCGCAATGGTTCAGCATATTTACTTATATATAAATGGAAATCGGAAACGGAAATTCGCCTCCTCAAACCGGAATGCCAAAAAATCGGGGGTCTGCCCCCAGAGGCTGTATTGCCGTCTGCCGGAAGTCAGACGCCGAATACAGCTGATGGGTTCCGAGAATTACTTTAAACTGACTACACTAACATACATAAAACAGCACATGGGATAAGTTAACCTTCAGGGCTTTCTGCCAAAATGAATGTCTTTTCATTTTAAGCCAAACCACCATCTGTTTCCTAAAACTTCAGGACTATCTGGCTTAAAACCTTGAAGGCAAACTTCTCCCAAAAGCCATAAAACATGAATTAACAACAACATGGTTTAACAAAAGTATCAAATTCAGCTCAGTAATAACTGTCAAGGTTCATAGACTATATAATTATTTTTTGCTAGTCACACATTATTAGCTTAAGCATTTACATTGCATAAATTAGCCAAGCAGCTAGCAGACTTGTGTCCTTTGCTCACAGCTTAACAAATTACGTAATGTTATTATCTTTTTTTAACTTGGCCTGCATGCACGTTTTTTCGGCTGAACATTGTTGAAACAGAGCAGCTAACGGCGGGTAACGTTACATCATGTTTTATTTCGTAACACCTTTGTTTACATATGCCATGTGCTCTGTCTGTTGATCCCTTTTGTATCTGAAATCCAAATATTTCCACACTGCTGATATATTCCTGAGTAAACAACGTTATCCGCATCGTCTTTCTCTTGGCTGCTTGCCGCCTGCCTGCTGCCGTTGGCCAGTGAAAAAAGACTTTCAAAATAAATACGCATCCTAAAGATGATGGTATGGATCAATGTTTTCACTTTGCATCGATGACAATGGATCGTTGATCATTGAATTGATATATCGATGCAGATCGATGGATCGTTACACCCCTATCATTTCCAAAACATGACAAACTGATGTTTAAAGATGCTCTTCTTTCCATTGACTGCAATAGTTTACATGACGATTGAATTCAAAATATTGTCAAAAATCTGTTTGGTAGATACAGTTATGAAATTTACCACACTACCTCAAACATGACTGAAATTTGTCATGAAAATTTGAGATTTATTTAGCGAGAATTTGCTGTTTTTTGTTTTTTTTACTATACTGTTAAGGCTTGGTTGGTATCTATTTTTTCATACCTGAGTACCCTCCTGACATTGTATCCCTTGCTTCCTTACACAGAACTACGACTAGCTTAATTGCCTTATTAACTTAACAGAAACAAAAAACAACTCTCCACAACCATGTTAACCTTGTTACTGGCTTAGTGTGGTTGCAAAAAAAACGTAATTCACCGACTGAGATGGGAAAGTGTGCCGTTTCTCCCTGCTGTTTCTCTGCCATTGCTGGCTGGCTACAATCCTGTAACGTTATCCCCACCACTTGCAGTCATTTCTCAGCTTACATGCTGCCTGTTCCACCTCCTGACCTCTTGTTAAGCATGATGTGTACAACAATACATCCTAAATACAGCCTGACTGTCTGAGTTTGATAGACAGAGGGGCTTTTTTATTTTTTTATAAAGATTTTTTTTCCGGCTTTTTAGCCTTTAATGTATAGGACAGACAAGTGTGAAGGGGGGAGAGAGAGAGGGAGTGACATGCAGCAAAGGGCCACAGGCTGGAGTCGAACCCGGGCCGCTGCGGCAACAGCCTTGTACATGGGGCGCCTGCTCTACCACTAAGCCACCGGTGCCCCAGGAGCATTTGTATTTTTGACTGTATTGGAAATTAAACTGTCTGGATTTCTAAATACCTTGGTATACCATATTAAAATGATACCACCCAAGCCTAGTGCTGTTGAAACTAAAACATTTTGATGCACTGCACTCTGGATTGTTTGTGTAGGACAGTCTGAAGATGCTGTGTAGCAAGTGTGGTGTAAGTTGAGTGAAACATGTGGGAGGAGATAAGTTTAATTAGTTTTACAGTTTTTGAGAAAAACAGAGTGATGTACTTTATAATTACTGCCAGGCTCTGCTAAACTGGGGCTTTATTTTGATGAAGCTGCTAAGTCGTAGCAGTTTTAAACTTTAGACAGTTGCTGTATTGCTGCCATCAGGACTATTGAACTTTGGCAAAGTCAAGCCAATGTTGAACAAACACCTTCATCTCCTCCTTTTCTCTCCTGTCTCTGTAGTTTCATGACTCCTCTCCATGTGGCGGCAGAACGTGCTCATAATGACATCATGGAGGTGCTACAGAAACACGGTGCCAAGGTAAACCACAATAGATATATGACTCTCAAAATTTGGACACAAATTTCCTGCACTTCTCCTTTTTCCAAGATAATCCATCCGCCTGACATGTGTTGCATATCAAGATGCTGAATAAACAGCATCAGAACTACACAGGTGTGCCTTGGGGTGGTCACAATAAAAGACCAGTCCAAAATGTGCAGTTTGATCACACCACATGAAGTCACAGATGTCCAGAGTTTTGAGGGAGTGTGCCATTGGCATGCTGACAGCAGGAATGTCCACCAGAACTGTTGCCAGTGAACTTAATGTTCATTTCACGACCATAAGACATCTCAATGTCGTCTCCCTGAATTTGGCAGTACATCCAACCATCCTCACAATTGCAGAAATGGGCTATAATGACAAACTGCTGTCAGGTCAAGACCCTGGTGAGGACGATGTGCGTGCAGATGAGCTTTCTTGAGATGAGTTTCTGCAAAAAATTCTTAAGTTATGCTAACCATTTGTCACATCAGCTGTTTGTTTGGCTGATATCAGACAGTCTTTCAGGTGAAGACGCTGGATGTGGAGGTCCTGAGCTGGTGTAGCTACTCTTGATCTGCGGTTGGATGTACTGCCAAATTCAGTGAAATGGTGTTGTAGATGACTTATGGTCATTAAATGAACATTCAGTTCATGAGCAGCGGCTCTGGTGGACATTCCTGCAGTCAGCACGCCAATGGCACACTTCCTCAAAATTTGCGACATCTGTGTCTTTGTGTTTTGTTTGATAAAACTGCACATGTTAGAGGGTCCTTATATTGTGACCACCCCAAAGCTCACCTGTTTAGTGATGATATTGTTTAATCAGTATCTTGATATGCCACACCCTTCAGGTGGATGGATTATCTTGGAAAAGGAGAAGTTCTCAGTTGAGATCAGTATATCTACTGAGTGCATTTAAGTCTTGGATCTTTTTTGCCCTGTATATTTATTTATCTCTTTACTTGTTCTTCAGTCCTCGTAAAATGTATGCTTTATAATTATATCTCTCCTATCTGCACATAAATTATTATTATAAATGTATTTACTTTGCGTTCTCCTTTTCATCTCCATATACAGTTCTTATCAAAAATATTTATAGAATTTAATCAAAGTAGATTTAATGTTGCTCCTCTGACAAAGATCAACAAAAAAAGTGAACAGATCTCTACAAAGTGATCTGAATTCATTGCAAATATAAAACACAAAATCTTTAAAGAAGTGAAGCATAATAGAGAAAAATGTAACTGAAAGACCTTTAAAGAATCATAATACAAAGGTTTTTGTGTTTATAGGTGAACGCCCTGGACACGCTGGGTCAGACGGCGTTGCACCGAGCAGCTATGGCAGGCCACCTACAGACCTGCAGGCTGTTGCTAGGATACGGGGCAGACGCCTCGCTGGTGTCACTGCAGGGCTTCACTGCTGCTCAAATGGGAAATGAAGCTGTTCAGCAAATACTCAACGGTATGCCACCCTTTGTGCGTGTGGGTGGCTGGGTGCGCAGATGTGTAGGTGCTGTGTTTTGGTTGCTATGCACCGGCTAGCAACAGAGGGATTAGCTGGGATTGTTTTTTTGAAAGGTCGGTATTGATACTTTCCGACTGAAGGTGCACACAGAGCGCCGGTGCAGTGTGTGTGAGTGAGTCAACTCGTCTGTTCAGGGGTAGAGGAAACTGAACTGAACAGGTGTTTATAAAACACAGAGACTTCAAGAAGTTACAGCACCCAGCCAAACAATAGTCTGAACTACTAAAAATAATTTTAACAACAGCATTTTAATGTAATGTAAACATCAATAGGAAAAGTCCCTTCCAGAGAAACGGTAGTTGCTGTGAACAGTTAGTTGTACGTTGTGCTGTACGGTGGTGGCAGGAGATTGATGACTCACCCTCTCCTGTCAGTCATTGTCAAGGTGTAAATCAGCGCAGTTGACTTTAGAAATCTGGTCCTTTAACACCATTTTTAGCAGGAAATGCAGTTTAGTAATTTGACATTTTTAGATGCAAGATGAAGCTGTCCACAAACTGACGTCCATGTGGGTGAAGTGAATTTTTACTACTCAGTACCAGGAGTGACATCCTGGATTTGATTGTAGCTGCGGACTTGCTTAATCTCATCTTCTGTCCTCGGCACCACCCATTTGCAGAGGATGAATTTGCTGTCATGATCATTTGTGGCTTTAACTAATAATTTCTGCATTTTAATCTATGTTTCTCCTGCTGCTCTGTAGAGAACGTCCCGGTGAGAAACTCAGATGTGGACTACAGACTTCTGGAAGCTGCTAAAGCCGGAGACCTGGATACAGTCAAGGTAGTGTGGTCGTAATTTAACACATTTTGTAACTAACAGCGGACATTGTGTCATGGCTTGAAGGTTTTTAGTTACATGAATATATATAACATTAGATATTGTATATGGTATCTCCCAACCTTCAGACCAGTCCGTCAGTTCAACAATGTGGTAATTGGTGAAAGCTTTATGTCCAAATACCTGCAAAGAGCTAAAGGCCTTTGCACATTGTGTCCGTTCTTTTCGTTCAAAATTGTCGCACGTCTAACAATAAATATGACCTTACATTGTGTCAAACACATTTGCACACTGAGTTTGAAACATTCGTCCATCATTAAAATTTCCGCAACAGGTTCGATTTTCTGCGTTTTTAGCATCCGTCAGAGCCTTTAGAGACGTTTGAGCAAGTCTTGTTCATCCAGTTGTATGCTCAGTAATTTCCACTTCTGCCTGGATCCCAACCAACACTTTAAATACCAAAGTCACACAATAACACAAACTATCTATCCAGTGGAGGCAGTGTTAGATCAGCAACTCCCATGTTCAGTTAGGTAAAATGACCGTTTTTGTCAGTGGAGCCTGGCTTTAAAGAGAGCCTAGAGAAGTTTCAATTCAAGTTCAGTCCTCGTCAGAAAGACCGAACAGTTTGGGTGGTACTGAGCATATGACCGGACAAATGAGACTTGAAACAGATGTTTTGATAAGTTTTGTTTTTTCCTCAATAAAACTCAATAAAAACTGCAGGTGCTCTTGAAGAAAAGGGTCAGCACATGGGAAGAACAAATGAACTTCAGGCACTAATGTGTGGAGCAGGAACAAATGCACTCAAATTAAGTTATAAAACTTTTATTTAAAAAACATGGCTGTTCGAGTGCAGGTGCAGGTCTTTCACCTCGTCAAGAATGTTCTCCGTTTTTGAAATCTTCATTCACTAGAGGCATGTGAGAAAAACAAATTTTAAGTGAGTAATTGATACTCAAATTGTTATTTGGGGGGTTAAGTATTCCTTTCAAGGGTTAAATGATAGACAATTCATTCCCCTCCAAGCAATCAGTGTTGATTTAACTTGAAAAAAAATGGAATTGGACATTGAAAAAAGGACAACTGAGGTCAGTAGCCTTTGTATGTGTAATGACACCAATCCTGGGAAGCAATTTGTTCTGAGGGAGCAGAAATCTTTATTAATTGCCTCATTACAGTTTAGAGATAATGTGGAAATCTGTATCAGCGGCGTGATTGAACACGGACCGAAGTTTTTAATCCCCAAATTGCCTGACGTATCAGTCCACAGGTTGTACAAACACCTGTTGAGCCCAGTTTAAGAAAACATGATAAACACATGAGCCCATTGTCCCTAAATCTGTAAAACCTAATTGTTTAATATGTAATGCAGCGCTTTCATTCATGTGAAGCAGTGATTCACAGCACACAATGATGAATCTATAGATAAGGTCAAACTTGTGTCATGCAAATTCGACAGTGACTCATTGAAATCGTGGCATGGATAACCTTGTCTCGATTTTGAAATGAAAATGGAGCAACATGTCCTGACCTTTGTGGCTGCTCTTGTTGCTCCTTTGGAGTCCTGGTCGTAGTGATTATTGTTAAATGTCAGGTGAATATTGTTCCCCGTGAATCAAATGTTTTCTGTTCATGTGTTTGTATTTTTCTCCACATTGATTCCAGTGAAATTGCAAACCTTTCTGAGTTGTTTAAAGGCCAAATTTCCCGTCCGATAACATTTCGAACCACAACACTCATACACTTTTAATCATAGCCGCTGTTAGCAGTTTGATTTGCACCGGGCCCACTCGTGTTAAAAATGTAGGCGCTCATGATGCTCTGTAATATGCCTCGGATAAAACCACCCACCAAATGTCAGGACCTGGTGAGATCCGGCACAGTATTTGACAGAAGTATTTGGTGTAGAGTGAAAATCGTTGTGTCTTTACCCACGGAGACAGACAGTAATGGGGTTATCCAGATGAAGAGGGTCTGTCAGTGTCTGAAGTGAGATGCTTTGGCAGGTAGGCAGGGAATCGTAGCAGAACAGACAGCGAGCTCTGGTCTGGCTTCATGTCAGTCTCTGTCTACCTGATGCACACACACACACAGACACGCACACACACATGGACTGGGGTTAACAGGCTGGTTGAACTACTGATTGACAGAGGAAAAATAACACTTTGCACCGTTGCTGGGCTGATTTCTGTCATCTGTTCAGATGTTGAGGAGGTTCAAACTGTGACTGTTAGAAAGACTGGTCACCCGAGACGACGGGTCAAAGAAAAGGAGCATTTTCTACTTAATTCGAAGCAGTGAATACCATGACATATTGTGCACTCTGTAGGGATGCTAATACAGATTAGGGCTGTCAAAAGCACCATGAAATTGAGTTTGAATATTTTGGAATTAATTTAGTAGAGTTCAAATAATATTCAAATTTATTATTATTATTATTTATTTATTTATTTTTTACAAAAAACCCCACAAAAAATAAGATGCTTATTGCTGGGGCAATATGTACGTGACACTGGGATGAAAACACCCGTTCTGACCTCACTGAAGTGCCAGGTATGACCAACTTCTGCCTCCCTATCTGAGCAATGTTTGGATACTTCAGGGCGTAGTTTTCCACCACAAGAGTGGATCCTGGTCGGCTCGTAGTGGTGTCTCATTCTGGTAACGTTTCATCTCTTCTTCAAAAAGGGTAGGCAGGGAGGCAGCAGGTGCAACACTCTCCCTGTATGTCTCCCGAACAGGTCACACATCGCGGACAGCGCAGTGGGTGGTGTTGGCGCAGCGGGCTCCTCCGTCAGCGCCTCTCCCTCCGTCGCTGTGTCCCTCTCTGGCCCGGCTTGTGCGCCAGCCATCTCCAACGGGATTCGCCATGATATACATCATTATTAATAGTATTGATTAATTATTAATGATATTCGAATTATCAAATTTAGGTTCGAACTTATAAAAAATATATTTATATTTGAATATATTTCGAACTTGAAATTTTTTTGACAGCCCTAATACAGATGTACAAATTAACAGTTTGACTGATAGCTGATGCCGATACCAGTGGTTTTTGGTTGGAAACAAAGACATCTCCATTACGAACCAGCCTTTAATGTAGCCTTCTTTCATCCCTATACTAACTACAACTACGAAAAATACCATAAGCATCTCTATCTTGTTGCGGCTAAATCTATTTCTCTTCTTACTCAAGATGTGAGATGCAGAGCTCAACAGCTGCTTACTGTCCGTGCTTGTTCATGGAGCACATTGGCATTTGCGTGCCATTTGTGCCAGCACTGGGGAAACGAAGGTGACTGCTTCTTCAATTTCCGAGTGCAGCCGCTCTTCTGGAAATGGGGCCTCCGCAGAGAAACATGTCTTACAAACTGCATGTCCCACAGCACCTGCTGAGGTCTTACCTCATGCCAGGGATTGGAGTCGTATCCAGTCCTCTCCAAATCAGCAGCAGAGTATGCCAGCGACTGCTGTCTGAGTCGGACCGCGAGTAACTGAAAACGACATTTAGCTGGCGCAAAATTGATGCAGCATGACAGAAAAATACCTGCCACTGCTATCAATGAATATCATCTCATTTGCCGAATGACTGATGGCAGTCGACAAAGCAAATATCAGCCTTTACCGATGTTTGGCCGATGAATCGGTACATCCCCAGTGCTCGCCACAACACAGAAGCCACACCTACATTTACTGTATTTTGAAGTATTATCAAAGGATGAACATAGTGGGGCATTTAGCAGCTGAAGAGCCTTAAAAACGGAGCTAAACAAGGGTGATTTTGGATTTACATTCATCAGGTGGCCACAAACACGACTCCAGATGGATGCTAATTTTGTTCCTTAACTGCTGGGTGTGTAAATAAAGCATGTGTCTGCTAACAAGTTCGCCCTGTCAACATAAAAGATTAGGATATGTCAATGTTATGGTTACAGCTTGTTTCCACTGCCAGTTGTTGCAGGTTCAATTCCATGCATGTTTGTTTTTCTAAAGTGCCTTCGAAATGAGATTTACACAGATAATGCAATGTCAGTTGAGCATACATATACAGTTTATTTCAGTTGCAGTCCAGGTGACTCTCTATATTGATAAAAAAAACATAGGTATTTTTAAATATCACAGTAACAAAACATTCAGAAACCTGGAATTGATCCTTAAATGAGCCCATGTCACACCAACTGAGTCTCTGCCCACCGTCATTGCTGCTGTTTTGATGTTTTTGAAACTAATTTGCACAAGTATAATCGTACTCATCAGCTTTCATCAAAACTAATCACATCATTTTCATTTTATACAGAATTCAAATTCCACTCGCCATGACGCAGGCTACAATTTTTATTTTTTATGTTTTTACTGGAAACACAGCTTTGATAAAAAAGAAAGTGACACCGCCTTAATGGCAGTTGAAGTGAAGGATAATAGCTTGAGTTTGAAGAATACGTCTGTGAGCAGGATGTTTCATTTTATATCCTGTAGAATAGGATCCTAGAGCGTGGAGGAAGGAAGCTTTAAAATAAATTTCTCACTGTGTCTCCTCTTAGTGTCGAACCAAGGTGTAATTGGGTCTGAAATAACAGGAAAGCAGAGAGGTAGCGCTGTTATTTTCTGTGAACAGCAGGGTAGCAGGTGTCTGCCTCAGTTCAGCAGACGCGAATCAACTTCAGTTAATAACTTCAATATTGTTGCTGTTGTTCCCTAAAACCCTTTTTTCCCCCACATATTTCATTTCACGGACATATTTTTCATCATAAGTCGGGGGTGGGCAGAGGAGCAGCGTTACTCTTTTCTCCATTATTGTTTCTCTTTCTTTCTTTCTGTCCCTCAGAAGTTTTGTTTGTTCTCATTTGATGTTGGTTTTGGTTTGTTGGCTCTGTTTTTTAGGGAATAAAAAGGATATTGTAAACTTTTGATTCTTCGTGATATATCACCTCCTTGCAAGAGGTTTCTACTGGGTATTTGGCCTAATCTGCAGTCTGAATTTGGAGAAAGTGTTTGCATTTTGTCAGTGTCAGGCCACTTTATATAGCACAGGTTTAACAAGACTGAGGGCCCCTTACACCTGGTGCAAAGCGGCACACTGTGCAACTTGTCATTACCAGTTTCAGACTGACAAAGTCGTCATTTTCACAGCTAGCGCCCATGTTGTGAAAGTAGCAAATATACTTGTGCCCATCTGTGCGCCCATGGGTGTGTAGGTCTTAAAATAAGGTGTGGTAAAGCACATTGTTGTCATATTGCTATTTTGAGGCAAGAGAAAGGGATTGTGCCGTTGATTAACAAATACCTTGCCTTAAGTCAATGGTGAAGCTTTTCCCTGCTATATAAAGGGGGCATTATTCAGATAGTAAGATGCAAGTACATAGGTGGGCTCTCAACACGTGTACACTCTGCTTGTTACACACTCAGACATGCAGATAGGCTATGAATGGGTGAAATAAAACATTGTTAATGACAAAAGTTTTAATGACATTCTCTAAAATGTGAACATAGCAGAGAGCAGAGCAGAGTTGCTGTCTGACTCCAACACCCGTACACTCTGCTTGTTACACAAACAGGGACGTGCAGATGCATTGTGGGTGGTTGAAATAAAACATCATTAATGATGAAATTTTTAATGACATTCTCTAAAATGTGAACATAGCAGAGAGCAGAGCAGAGCTGTTCACCAACTCCCCATTAATTAATAGAGATGCTGTGTGCATTTATGCAGGAGTATTAGTGTAACTTCAATGATTATTTTAGGAGCTAAAAGTTTAGTGTTGTTTCCTGTGTCAAGTTTGCATCCACAGCTTTAATTTCGCTGCTGAAATGTCCCACCATATTTACTGCAGTGACGTTACTGCTCCAACTGTGTTACTCTCTGCAGAAACCTGCTGGCAGTGCACCAGGTGCAGGCTCACCTGGCTGTTAGGGGAAATGGAAGATGACACTCTGACGAAACTATGATTGAGGGACTACAGCCGTTTTTTTTGCCCCTTGCACTTTACTTTACAACCAGATGATGTGTCATTAAATGAGCCAAAGTGGATTTGGAGATGCCCTAAATGCCCTTGCACCATGTACTTTGGACCAGTGGTTCCCAACTGGTGGGTTGCCGTCCAAAAGTGGGTAGCGGGTCCATTTTGAATCAAATCAAATCAAATCAAATCAAACTTTTTATATAGCACTTTTCATACATTAAAAATGCAACACAAAGTGCTTCACAAAATAAAAACATACACCAAAAAATACTACAAATATTGAAATGGACCGCAAGTGATTAGCGAATGTGTCAAGTTCATACAAAACACGCTCTATTTTGGAGTACAGTGAATTTCCAGCACTGAGCTTTCATTTTAAAGTGCCGTCTCCTGCTGTAGAGTGAGTGACTACCGGTAGAGCTTAGATTGGGCCCAAAATATCCAGCCCGACCCCACCTGAGCCCGTTCATGTTCTGAGCCCAGCCCAGCCTGTCCCTTTAACTGTACTGTAATTACGAGCCTGAGCCCAGTTTAAACCCAACATTTTTTTAAGGATTATGAACGTGGACATTGAAGGCTGACTCGTGTCTTTCTTTATATGACAAGCCTTCGTCATGTGCCTCTTAAGTGTCGAGGTCCCCGTGTTTTTGCTGCCATATACCAGCATTGCGCTGCACCTGGTACACTCGACAAAGTCGACACACACGTTGTCACCAGCGATCACTCACATGTACGCGGGCCAGTGGCGGCGTCAAGGGGGGGCCACACCCTCCCTAGGTGTGATAAGTTGGTTCCATAGCCTAGGTCTATTATGAGGAGCCCGACCCGTCCGAGCCCGAGGATAGTGGCGGGAAATTACGGGCCCAGGTCGGGTTCAGGCTCGGGCAGAGAATCTAAGCTCTAACCACCGGACAGCTGCTCAACAGAGACAGCAAACTAGCTCAATGACATGGCCAAATGCGAGTATGACACTGAATAGATTAAACCGTGTGGACCTTGACCTAATGACTAAGGAGAAATCTGGACACCGTGGCTGGACCAGTTGGGAACCACTACTTTAGACCATGTGGTATAGATCATTTAATGAGTGCCCTATCAGTCTTTAGCCATGCTGGCAGTTCTGTGAGCCTGTAGTTAGATGCAAAGGTGCTTGGAGGTAAATGCTAATGCCAACATGCTAACTTGCTCACAGTGATAGTAGGCTGATGTTTAGCAGGTGTAATGTTCGCTATCTTCTTGTAGTGTGTAAGCATTCTCATTTGCTAATTAGCAGCAAACACAAGATCCAGCTGAGGCTGATGAGAATGTTGTTAGTTCTGGAGTTACAAATGTGAACCTCATCGTGGCGCTATAGGAAATGTGAGGGGAGCTGGTCCTAGTGTGGTTAAAACACAATAAAATGTCATTAGCAGTAACATGAATTGTTTCTAGATCAGGTCAGGTTAAGTTTATTAATATAGCACACTGTCACAAATTACAGATTCGCCTCAAGGGGATCTACCATCTGTACAGTGTACGACACCGTCTGTCCTTAAACCTCCCTTCAGGTGAATCTCAAGGTAACATGATAAAAAAGAAAAAGTAAATTGTTATAATAAGCAAAGAACAGTGACAAAAACTTCAAAGAAATATGTTCTGCTGAGAGAGAATAAACCTGCAAAATTCAAGGCAGAACAATGAAACGTTCCCTTTTTGAATTTATATGTAAATTATATTTGATTTTTGCACCACTTATCAGAGAAAAATGATGTGTCCAGTTTCCTGTCAGCTGCTTGTTTTTCCTCCCTCAGTTTTTCTGTTCCTGATTATGTATTGCGACTCATCATCCATCTTCAGTCAGAAAGTGGTGTTATTGCACTGGAGCATTTAAAAAAAAACTCTTTCCATGTTCACATTGTGAAAAACCTCTTGAAATGATCTAATCTGAAAATCAAATCTTTCTGCTGTGGAACTTTGTCCTTCTAAAGCTGAGTAATAGAAACAAGGAGGTACTACGTGTTTGGTTATGCAGCCAGATATCATAGATTTATTTCTTCATGGCTCTTTGGTAGATCAGCTCCTTAATTTGAAAACGGATATTCATTTTAATCTTCCCTCTTTGTCTCTGTCTCTCTTCCAGTCGCTGTGTACGGCTCAGAATGTGAATTGCAGAGATCTGGAGGGGAGACACTCCACCCCCCTTCACTTTGCGGCCGGCTACAACAGAGTGTCAGTGGTGGAGTACCTGCTGCACCACGGGGCTGACGTGCACGCCAAGGACAAAGGGTGGGACTCTTAAGTTGTGGTTTAATTTAAAGTAAACATTAATAGACAGATTTTGGTTTACGTGATAAATGCATGGTTAACTGATGGGATGAAATAGTTTCTTGTGTGCATGTGTTTTCCCTCTGCAGTGGTCTGGTTCCCCTCCATAACGCCTGTTCATACGGTCACTACGAGGTGGCCGAGCTGCTGGTCAGACACGGAGCCTCGGTCAACGTGGCCGACCTGTGGAAGTTCACGCCGCTCCATGAAGCAGCTGCCAAGGGCAAATATGAGATCTGCAAGCTGCTGCTCAAGGTCAGACTCATACTTGCCAACATTGGGTTGTGAAAAATAGGGTTTTTAGATTTTTTTCATCAGTGTATCGGCCCAAGGAAAAAGGTTCCTTCGCAGGGTGTGCGTATAATTGTCGTCATTTCTTGCCTTGTATTTTAAACCTGATGAAGGAAACTTGTTCTGAAAATGTTGTTTCTTTGATATTCAATAAATGATTCTGTTTACCATTGAGGACAACGAAAAAATAATTGTTGAAATGAGTACCAGAAGGTTAAATAATGAGCCGGTTACACTGCAATGCATTTAGTATGCAGTATTTATTGCACATCAAATTAAAAAGTGTGTGCCACTGACTGTGCCACCCTCGGAGGGCCACACCGCCCGCGGAAGCGCTGCGAATAGCCTCGAAGCGCCGAGAAGCGAAGCCAGTTTCCTTTCGGCGCACTTGTTAACCGATTGTGTCATCCACACTGACTGCGCCGCGCCGCGCAACTCCGTGGCCGGCTCGCGCCCTGCAGCGATCGTTTCGGCGTCTGGTCTATTTTCTGCGCAAGCCGCAAGCGAATGTGTCAAGCCGGGTGACGTAGAGACAACAGCTGGGAGCAGAACCGCTTGCCGACCAGCGCGGAGAAATGCGCGTCTGATGTGAATGGAAGTGCTCCGGCTCACACGAGAATTTCGGTGCGCTGCGCTTCGCAGCACTTCCGCGGGCGGTGTGGCTCTTTCTCTATCCATCTCTGCCTGGGCGCTGAACTGAGTGGAAGACAAAAACCAGCGAGTGACTTCTTCTTGTTCTTCTTCTTCTTCTTTTCTGGCAGTATCAGCGCTACTTGGCGTATCACTGCCTCCAGCGAGTGACTGAGTCACGTCACCGGCTTGCCTCATACGCGGCCTCATACGCGCAGGCAGGCCAGGGTTGCCAGATACTGCAACAAATATCCCCCACAATATTACTTTTTTCCTTCACTGTAAAATCGGGAGATTAGCAGGAGAAATTACTGACCTGGAGCATTGCGGGAGATAGGGTGAAAAATCGGGAGTCTCCCGCGTGAATCGGGAGAGTTGGCAAGTATGCAGACTGTACTCTTCTCTCCTAATGTCTAACAAACTTTCAGTGCCACAAATGCATATAAATTCATGTGCATGGAAAACCTTAGAAGCAATCTAGTCGTAAGTGATAATTTACAGTGAGTGGGTTATTATTTTTGTGAAAATAGTCTTGTGTAGCCAGCCCTATCCACGCTGCTAAAGAAAAGGTCTGGAAGCACATATTGTTGTTCTGCTACAGGGGTTAAAAGATGCTCTCGGTTGTTTTTATTTCTTTAAACCAATTACAATCGTCTTAGGCAGCGGTAAAACTAGGATGCAGACAGATGTACATCGACTGTCAACTTTTACTGAGGCTAACGGCAAATATATTTTGATAATTGCTGCAAACTTTTCATGTTTGTGTGTATGACGCTTTGTATCAGTCTGGGATCATTCCGTGTCCCCTGTCTAAATTCTGAGGTTTTTGCACGTCCATGAACGCAGCACAGGCAAAGCTCCTCATGAGTTTATTTTTCCTTAGCAGCACTTTATGGAGTTTGAGTAGCGGTGATGATAACTGATCAGTCGATTCCAATCAAAGCTGAACCGAAATAGATCGATGGATGAGAGGAGCAGCTGCTGCAGAGGCACGTAAAAACAAATTTTAAGAACCAGCACAATGAACGGTTAAGTTTCATTTTCAGTACGCCTTGAGTTCTGCTGCTCCGTCTGTTTCCAGAGTACACTCTGAAGCCTGAGAGTGTGGTGCAATAAATAACTCAACTCGACTCAACTTTATTTATAGAGCACTTTAAAAACAACAACAGCCGAAAAAAAGTGCTGTACATAAACATAAAAACATAAGACATAAAACAAACAATTAAAAACAATAAAATAAAGCAAAACAATAAAAACACTAAAACCAGAGCGGAGTCTCATGCTGAGTTGAAAGCCAAAGAATAAAAATGGGTTTTAAGACGAGTTCTAAAAATGGACAGTGAGGGGGCTTGTCTGATGCGCAAAGGTAGGTCGATCCAAAGTTTGGGTGCAGCAACAGAAAAAGCTCTATCCCCCTGAGCTTCAGCTTGGACCTCAGTACCTCCAGGAGCAGCTGATCAGCTGACCTGAGGCACCGAGCAGGAGCGTAGGGATGGAGCAGCCCAGAGAGGTAAGGCGGGGCCAGACCATTTAAAGATTTAAAAACAATAACAGAATCCAGCTCCAACAATAAAAAATCAATATGAAGCACCAGATGCAGCTGCAAATTAATGAACGTGTGCGAAAGTACTGAGTTATTACCTAGTAAGCACATGGAAATGTACAAGGAAACTAGATGATAAAAAATATGGTTGGAAAGTACCCAAAGAACTACCAGAAAGCTACCAGGAAATTTAACAATGTAGGTATTAGTATAGTATTAATAACAGTTATTTTCAATTCAACAACCTGGTTTTGTTCCATCCGCTGCACAGTGACATACTACAATTAACAGTTTTTTGCAGAGTAACAAGTTAAATTGTTTCATGTGTGAAATAATGAGGCAGGAGCAATTGCTACAAATGTCAGGTGGTGATGTTCCTTAATGCTGCTTCACTAACAGAAGCTAGACCTAAACAATAGTACAGATGACTAAACTACAGGCCTTGAGCTTCTTAAGAGCGAACAGAAATAGGTAAAAATAAAATAGCTGTTCAAAAGCGAGCTCACACTTTGGAACAATTTGTCCTGTCAGTCACGACTGGAGAGCACAGAGTGTTAACACGCAGTTACACAGAAGTAAATCACTTGACGCAGGCAGCCTTGTCATCAATAGGAAACAATTAGGAATTTGAACATGCTGCCTGTGTTAGAATGAATTAACATTACATAAATACAGATAGCAGCACTTTTTTTCTGGGAGCTTATTGACCTGTCAGGATGTGGAACCAATTTAGTACCACTTCTTAAAAGCCATCCCCAGAAATAACAGAATAACAGACCGCAGAATGCTGTAATTGACCAATCAGAATCGAGTATTCAGTGAAGCAGTACAATAACTCTTGAAAAACTCAGTTGGAGTGTCTGCCATGAAAATCAGCCCGGTGCTGCGTATTTAAAGCTGCATAAGGTGTACAAATCAACAGTATGGATCAGACTCTGTGAAATAACAGTCATTAGACTCCAAAAATCGGCCCATCAGAGGCAAGTATTCGCTAAAAGGTATGACTTGTCATGCTCTTGGGGAGTTTTCAGCCCAATCAGGGTAAACTCTAACCAATCACACTACAAGGCTGAAAATATCTGCTGTGTAATTCCTGATTGTCACATCTCATCGACTCTAAATGAGTCCTGTGAAATGATGCGGTTTTACAGCTGAGCGTGTTTTTGTTTTTCTATCATAAACACTTCCAGACAAGGCTGCTTCACCACAGCACTGCTGCCATATGGGGCTGAATAAATTATTTTTAGACACAGGACGCACACGGCAAACCAAACGCACATCAGCTGCAGGGAAAATGTGTTCCTTTAAGATTTTTTTCAATCAGAATTCCTTTCCTGTCATTACACAATGAAGTTAAGTTGGGAGCAATCTGTGTGTCGGATGCACTGAAGAATATAAAACACAATAATGAAATTAAATACCTACAAAAACAGAATGTAGCAAAAGATAAGCATAAATACTACAAAACTGGAATAGTACAAGGACAACTGGAGTTATAAATTATTCCTCAGGGTCTGTTAAATGTTGCAATAAACAGTAACGCATGATCTGCCATGTGAGCAGCATATAACAAAGAGAAATCAGCAGTGAGGTGGTTCAGCCAACCAACCAGAGAAGTTATTGTGAGACTGACAAGGTCGGACTGACAAACTTGAGGAAAGTACTGCACGCAACAGTTCACAGCGGCAATCACTAATCACTTTGAGGCTAACTGCAATTGAGCAGTGCTGGTGGTGACAAAGTAAAAGTGTGATGATGCAGTGAGCGAGTGTGGATGTGGTGTGTGGTGCAGTGGAGCTGCTGCGATGACAGTTATGGTTGAGCGGAGTGGGCAGTGTTAAGGAAGGTGACAGCTCTGGGGGGAAAAAGCAATTTCAAAGTGCAATGGAAACAGACTTAGCAAATAAATCATGACTAAAACCTGCAGCACAAGAAAACGGATCCTTGTGGAGCGACGAGGAGACTGTAACGTTCCTCAAATTAACACGTGAAATAAACATAAAGGTCTCATTTCAATCACCTTTTGTTTTCCACCAGGTTCGACTAATGCTCATTTTAATTGCGTCATCTTGTTGTGGCCTCTTCTTCTGTGGTGGTTTAATGGCTCCTGCCTGGAGAGTTTTTGCCACCAACTGTTTATCTTGATTTACCCAACTCTTAATGTCTGCATAACAGCAGTGGATGGAAACTGGCATTAATTTGCATTTTCTTTTGCTGTTTAAAATATGGATATAAAATCTATTATTTAACATGCAAGGGAAATGGTGCTATCCATTCACCTGATCACTCCATTGGCAAAGTGATACTGGGGGATGTTTTTTTTCTTTTTTTCTTCCACTTGCCTAAAATGTCCTTAAAAAGTCCTTAAATGTTAATTGTATGACAATAACGCCTTAAAAGTCATTAAATAGTCTTAAATTTGAATTTGTGAGGTCTTAACTCCTACAAACATTTTATCTTATGTCATTTATCCATTTTATAATTTCCTTTTATGAAAATGAGTGAAGCCTTTCTATGAAAACGTCCATATTTTTAAACTTACATATCTTAAAAAAAACCCACTAAAATACTGTCATTTTACTTCATACTTGCACTTACCTGTTGGCAAAATGTAGATTTACTGAACTCCTTTAATAACCGTACTCCTACATGACACTTACCCCTGCACAAAACCTATATATAGTACTTATCTGCAATGCTTACCTGTGATGCTTTAATAAGTAAAACATGATTTGTCCAAAACTCTGTCCTAAATTTGGTTAAAAGGTGTCCTGAAAGGGTCTTAAAAGCATTAAATTTAACTGTCTGATACCTGTAGACACCCTGGTGTGCATGTGGAAGTGTGTATCCATCTGTCTGCAGCTTATCTTGAATAGTACTGGACCTATCAGCCTAATATTTTGTGCACACATCAAAAAATGTATTTCGTTTGTTGTTGTTTTTATCTTCACCAGGCATAAACCTAGAGGGGATTATGCGTTTAGTCATATGTGTGCAGGGTGTCTGCAGTTCCTTAAAAAGTCTTAAAATGTCAATTGTATAACAATAAGGCCTTAAAAGTCATTAAACCCTCTTAAATTTAAATTTGTGAGCTCTTAACTACTACAAACATTTGATCTAATTTTAATTTATCCATTATTTAATTTATTTTTGTGAAAATAAGTGAAGCCTTTCTCTGTAAATGTCCACATTTCTAATGTTACAAATCATTAAAAAACTATAATACTGTCATTTTACATCATATTTGCACTTACCTGCAATGCTTTAATGAGAAAAACATGATTTGTCCAAAAATCTGTCCCTAAATGTAGTTAAAATGTGTCTTGAACGTGTCTTGATACCTGCTAACACCCTGGTATGCATGTGTAAGTGTGTATCCATCCGAATAGTACTGGACCAATCAGCCTTATATTTTGTGCGCACATCAATGACTGCGAACTCAAGGACCTCTTGTGGTATCGGTGATTCATAATTGTTGAAAAACCAGTTTTATTGACTGTTTTATAGCGTCATTGACTGCTGACTCCTCACTCCTCTTAACCAGCTGGCAGGGGCCGCAAGTTTTCTGGAAGTTGGCTCGGCTAAAAAACAACAAGCCTTACCATCTGTTGCAGACCAAATTTTGGCCTTCGTTGTGGCTCAAAAACTGACATCCTTAACAAAGTTTGGTCTCATTTTGAAGCAGAGCATCTGCAGATTAATTCCATACTTGATATGTTATGATCCACTAAGTCAAGCATGTTGCAAGATCAATTAGTCCCTGTGTTTGTTATCTTCGTCCCCATCTTCACTGTAAGGGACCTGAGACAGACAATTCCACTGGGCACAGCACTCTGCGGTGCGGCTACAACCTGGTTTTGTGTCATCCGCTGCATAGCTTCATACTGTAGTGTTTCAGAAGTGGAGTGTTTTACCTACCTGATTTAGTAGACTTGCAGATTTTGTTGATTTGGTCATTTTCCTTGATGAATGTGCTTCTACCATGAGCTAGTAAGCAGGCTGTGAAGTTAAATGGTTTCTTTTTTGGTTAAAAGAATAGAATATGAATATCCATAATCAGCCCGGGTAGCCTCCTGGCGGAGATCTGCATTCTACTGAGTGCACTTCTCAAGTTGTTTTTTCTTTTCTTTTTTATTATTCACTTACAAAATACAACCAGAAAAAAACAAAATACATGATTCTGACTTTTCGCTATTTTTTGGAAAACTGAAACAGTGATTCCAGAGAGAAGCAGACAGAGGGGTCTACAGTCTGTGTTTGAAGGATATATCCAGGATGTCAAACTGACTCAGCAGCAACAACAGGTTAAAAAGACAAAGATAGTTAGAAGCTAAAGCCGAACTATAGGCTACAGATCACAGTGTAAAAGTGAACCACCACATCACTGCTGATCGCCACACAAGACAATGAACATAAAGGGAAACTTTGCTGATGTTGAACCAGCTGTGTGGCATCACAGTGTGTGCAGATGAACCGTGTTTGGCTTCGACCCCGTGCTGCTGCCAGCACCCGGACCTCTGTTGCCGGATGGGCAGGGATCTCCAGGGGAAGCCAAACAACGTTCATCTGCACACACTGTGATGACACACAGCTAGTTGAATATCAGCAAAGTTTCCCTGCTTCCCTTCACTGGTTCCTGTACAGCAGGGTCGGTCTTTGTTTCACTGTTATAATCATTATAAAGCAAAAGCAGCATGTGTGTACATTCAGTAGGCTATATCTTCAGTAGCTAGCTAGCTAACCCTACACTTTTCAGGGTTTGATTTTGGTTTTGGAACAGGGAAGAAACGTATATCTTTTTCCAACCTCTCCAGGTAACGAGTATCATTAATACACAACGTGCCCCAGGCACAACATTTAGCTCCAAATCCACAAAACCAGCCTGAAAATGAAGGAAATCTGAAACCATTGCATTAGAGTCAATGGAGCACAGCTGTGTTGTTGTCGGACCCTGGTCTGAGCCGGTCCCATGCTACGTTTTGATTGGCCAGTCTGCGTTCGGGAGTGGGGTTTAGCAAAGGGTCATCTGGACCAACTCTTAATATTCTTTCTCATTATTTTGCAGTCTGAAAGTGTCCCTTTCCAACTTAATCATATGCTTTGCTTCAATGATCCGTTCTTTCCGAGTTGGTGTATTTAAAGCAATCCAATATGTTATGATTACCGTCTTTGTGACCATATGTAATGAGAAAAAGATCTTATTCTTTGAGGATACTCTGCTGAAACTCCCAGTATACATGATTGTAGTGTAAGTAGAATGGCTTTATTAGTTTGGATCATCATTTTCTTTTTTTATGCCAAACCAGAGATCTTTCATTTTATTGCAGTCCCACAACAGATGGAGCAGTGTTCCTTCAGCAGCACCACATTTTATACATTCACTGTCAGCCCTTATGCCCATTTTATATAGCTGAGACGGGGTGTGATGTAATCTGTTAAGTATTTTAAATTGCCTTAGTTTATTTGTACAAAAGAAAGAATGCCATGATATCAACTTTATTGTTGAGGTCCCTGATCTGTTTTACTGCACAAATCTTGAAGTGGTTGTTGGTGCTTTCCTTTAATATTGTGTAACACATTTTGATTATATTTTATTGGACAAGCTGTGTTTAGAAAGTATGTTTTCACATTTCTGTGTGTTTAAAACACATTGTGATTATGAGGGTGCCACAGGGCGATAGTTGTTCACACTATTAACAGGTGATAGTTTTTACAATGGACTAATACAGATGGGTTGCAAAGAAAAACCTGAGTAGAGAAATATAGCAGATGCTTCTCAGAGAGCATGAGAGGTCACTGAATGGTTTGATGGTGAATTATATGCTGTGGCTTTTACAGTCACAAGATCTCAAACCATTTAGCACCAGCTCCACCATCAGCATCACAAATTGAGTGAGCATCTTTTGGAGTCCCTCCAGTAGAGCTCCAGAGTCTGTGAAAAATCGTTGCCGGCTTGTGATTGGCAACTGACAAAAAATGTGATTCCCCCTAAGAAGAGAATGTTTTTTCATGGACACACAGAGTGATGTGTTTGGGGTACAATCTTAAGAGTACAGTAACTGCAATGCAATCTTTTGTCCCTTGGGGAGAAAGCACTGGACTCCATTAAAAAATCGCTGATTTTTGTGAGTTGTTGAGTTCGGGGAAACTTAATAAACTTTGTGAAACGCTGTCTACAACAAATTCTAAATTATCTGTCCCCTCTTGTAAGTTAGGCAAATATAATACTTTAAGTTATTCCTTTCTTTGTATTTAATTTGAAAAAACCTTGTGTCAGCTTGTCTCTGTTTGTTGCAATTCCAGCTTGAAAGCTAACTTTACTCTGAAGACGTTTTGTCTCTCATCCAAGAGGCTTCTTCAGTTTTAACGGACTGGTGCGGAGACACAGGCTTTAAATTCTGTGTGGGTGTGAACCCTTACAGAGTCCTTGAGGTCACATGTGAGCTCTGAGTTACAGAGTCATTAGAGAGCTCACATGTGACCTCAAGGACTCTGAAACCCAGAGCTAACGTGACCTCAACGACTCTGTAAGGGTTCACACCCACACAGAATTTAAAGCCTGTGACTCTGCACCAGTCCGTTGAAACTAAAGAAGCCTCTTGGTTGAGAGAAGAACGTCTTCAAGAAACTCAAGCAGGTCCAGTTGCCTACGATATAGCACTTTTGATTACCATGACCTGGATCCGAAACACTATTCTGTGTCTTAATTGAATTGGTCATGGAATTGCATTATCACTGGTTATCGGACTACAAAACTGATAGAAGAAGATCTAACATGAGACCATTGGCATAACTAAGCTATCATTGCTACAGTGCTATGCGAAGTCCATTAGCTGTATCTTATATAACTTATGCTACACTTATATAATGTTCATGCAACTTGGAAATGATACAGATATTTACAGACCTTGTTTTTCTGGCTCTGCATGCGAGGATGTTTGTGCTTCCCTCCTCTTACCAGTAAAAAATCTTAGTATATCCATGACTGACTTGACTGTAAGCGCTAAACTCGGCTAACTAGCATTTGGCATAGTAGCCCCATCAATTAAAGTATATTATAGGGTTGAAAATCACCAGTTTCATCACGATATGATACTGTACCGATTCTCTGGACAACGATGCGATATTTGCCGATATTACAAAGTCTGCCATGATACGATTTCCATTTGGTGCGATTCAGAAGGCCTGCGATTGATATGAGGTGATATTATCTGTCCATATAACACAGTCGGTTACAGAAGAAGCTGCCACCCCTTTCTTTTTAGCTTTGGGCCACTTATGTGCAGTAAAGTTTACTTTAAACTGACTCCACTAACACGCATTACACAGCACATGGAATAAGTTAACCTTCAGGACTTTCTGTTAGAGAGCCCTTTCTGGAAGAAATCTTTTCATTTTAACCCAAACCACCATCTGTTTCCTAAAAGGTCAGGACTATCTGGCTTAAAACCTTGAAGGCAAACTTCTCCCAACAGCCATAAAACATGGATTAACAACAACATTGTTGAACAAAAGTGTAATATTCAGCTCAGTAATAACTGTCAAGACTCAGAGACAAGACAGCTGTTTTTTGCTAGTCACTCATTATTACCTTAAGCATGTTTACATTGCATAAATTAGCCTAGCGGCTAGCAGACTTTTTTTCCTCAACTCATATCTTAACAAATTACTTTAAACATGATTATTTTTCTTACTCACCATTGGTGTCACTGACTCTTTAGTCACTCTATCTCCTGACAGAACAGCTTGGTTGAATTTGAGCCGAACATTGTTGAAACAGAGCAGCTAATGTTGCTGTAGTGAGAAGTTATGGGAGTGAGGTGTTCTTCCAGGCAGGTAACGTTACGTCATGTTTTATCTGGTAACAGCATTGTTCACATACACCATGTGCTCTGTCTGTTGACCCGTATTTTTTCTGAAATCTAAAATATTTCCACACTGATATATAACGTCATCCTCATCATCTTTCTCTTGGCTGCTTGCCGTCTTCCTGTCGCTGTTCGACAGTGACACAAACTTTCAAAATAAAAGCGCATCCTAAAGATGTCAATAGGAATCGATGTTTTCACTCTGCATCGATGATTTTGGATCGTTGATCGCTGAGTCGATATATCGATCCAGAGCGATGGATCGTTACAGCCCTAGTATATTATGCAGGATTGTCAGTAACTGTTTGCAAACTTGCTCACCAGCGAAAGTGAAAGAAAAAGCCAACCCTAGATTCTCTTGTTTGGCATTTCACCTCGCTGTATTTGCGTTTTTCTGTGCTGTGTCTCTTGGATGCTTGCAGCTTACTGTCTAGCACCTGGTCGCTACCTTTTTATGAAGCTCCAACCTCACCTGAGTGCTGTGGGGGTACGGGCCCATAAACCTCCCGAACACAGAGAATAAGAAGAAAATCAAAAAATACAGACAGAGGGCAGTGTGTCTGCAGAAAAATACACCCCACACACTTATGGTGGGTCATAAGTGATGATTAAGAGAGATTACTGTACATTGTTTGATGAAAGTCCTCCATAGTAGGTCTTTGAAGAATTGACAGACTTGTTAGCCAATAAGGCACGAGTACTTGAATGTGTTTTCCTGTTAACCCTCTCTGATTGGTCTCGTCTTGCCTCTGTTCCGTTCTGCAAAATTACAGCACTGCGTTCTTTTGAAGTGACAATTACCCGCTCGAAGTGGAGACCTTTTAAAGTCCGAAAACGCAGAGTTTCAGATTAAACTGGAAAAATCAAATCCCTCCTTTGCACTGAAGCTGTACTGTAGAGTCATGGTGGTCCAACACCTTCCTGAGACACTTTATGTTGGGTTTTCCTTCATCTGTAATTCCTAACTTGAGGCAAGTGAGAAGCTCTGAGCTGCAACAGTGATTTGCTTTTCACTGCTCATAAAGAACGGTGCTACTGTGGCTGGTCAGCACATGTCCAGAAACACCATCTGTCTCAGCAGCTTTGTTTATGTTCATCCAACGCAAGGCTCACTCCTCTTAGTGGGAGTTTATTACAGGTTATTGTTCATCCTTGTCTGGTGTAACCTCAGTGATGGACTCAATGTCAGCGTGTGAGGCTCATGCAGGTAGTGTCAGGAAGTGCTCTCACAGCAGTCGTGGAGTTGAGAGATACAGAAGCTCCCTCAGGCCTCACTTTCACTGATCTGGCGGTTGCAGTAAGAGGTCTGGAGGCCGAGGTTAGAAACACACACAGATGATCGATTCTTCAAGGTGGTGGGAGGTTTTGGCATTTTTCCACTCTGGTTGGAAAATCCTCACACTGACTGTACTAAGCTGGCGATTGTGATTCTTGCGTACACATGGCAGCGCCCTCATTTCCCCTTTAACACACACACATGCACACAAGCAACAGAGTGTTCCCGCTCTTTGGTGTTAATCTGCCATGGCCTCGGGATGCAACTGTTCTCTCTTTTTGAATAAACTTTTCCAGAGTTCAGCAGTAGGTTTTCTTTTGTCTGCTCTGTTTGTTGTCAACTTTCTATTGTCCCCTTTCCGTGTTGGATTTGTGCTCGGAATAAAACTCCGCTGCTTTTGCTCCCAGTACTGTGATATTCTGGAGGGATCTTTTGAGATATACAAAACGTGCATTAGCATTTTCTTTGTAAGGAAAGAAGTGCAGGAACATAATGAATTTCTCTTCAATTAAAGGAGAATCTGCCTTGTTAGCAGTTGGCATGAAATGTGTGAACTCATGACTTATGATCTGGGTGTGATGTATCGTCTTTTTGCCAGAGACCAACTGTCAGTTGGGACTTTTTTTCTTGTTTGCATTGATGAAATTTGACCTTATGTGAGGTGGCTTTTCTTTTTGTTCTTTCTGGCTGTTGTTGTTCACAATTAACACCCAGCTCTGCCTGCATATAGCTCGATGGATGGTCCAAAGTGAAACATCTGAACAACCACTGGATGGATTGTCGTTACATTAGGTACAGATATCTATCATGCCAGGGCCCAGACTGGATTAAAAGAAAAATAGGGTTCTGAAATCAGATTGGATTATGTAATCCAGTTGTGGTTTTGATCTTGATCAGACTTTCAGTATGTGTTGTTCAAAACGTTTTAGTAGGATTGGGATACCTTTTGATTGAAAAAATCCAGCAGAAGGATACACGGTGGATTTCAGGAACAAAATTCAATAAAACTTTTCAATTTGTCAAATATATATTCATAAATATATATACAGCCTATCCCAGCTGACATTGGGTGAGAGGCAGGGTACACCCTGGACAGGTCACCAGACTATCACAGGGCTGACACATAGAGACAGACAACCACTCACACNGTATAGTATAATAGTATTTTTTTTTTTTTTTTTTAAATGATTTTGTCCCCCAAATAGTTGTTAATATGAAAAATGTATTTAATTTCTAACTAAAATGTCTTACTTTGTGTTAATTACACTGACACATTATAAGTAAAAAAAAAAAAAAAGTAGTTTCTAATAACTGTATCCCTCTTGCCGTTGTATTAGGCTAAGTATTAAGCCTATTAAGGATTTTGTCCCCATAAAATAATCCCCCAAATAGCTGTCAAAATCCCCAAAACAAAATATTTAAAATGATGATCTCAAAGGTCCATTTTGTTCTCTTTAGTGGTACCTATGGCGGTAAGTGGTTATTGCAGTGTGATTGTTGGCAGACTGCCTACATTTAGATCTTCAGTCCCATGTTTGGGTGGCTGTGACTCAGAGTTAGAGTGGGTTGTACAGTCATCGGAAGATCAGCAGTTTGATCACTGGCTCCTCCAGTTCGCATGTCAAAGTATCATTGGGCAAGATACTGAACCCCAAATTGCTCCTGTTGGTGTGTGAGAGCTTACTGAGTAGCAGATAGCACCTTGTATGGTAGCCTCTGCCATCAGTGTGTGAATGGGTGAATATGACGTAGTGTAAAAAAGCGCTTTGAGTGATCTGAAGACTAGAAAGGCAGTATACAAGTGCAGTGCATTTAGAGCACTGGTTATCTGGATTTAGTTATTTTGAAAAGTTTATATCTGGGTGATCCAATGTTGCTTTGAAAAACCTGCACACCAGTAAGATGGATTTGCTGATCCTGAACAACCAAACATGGGATTTCAAAATCCGGATCATTCTGATCTAGATTTCATTTTTTGAAAGTTTTGAACTACTGCACTGTGAAGATGAATCCTATGGTTTTAGTGATGCCTGATTTTCCCTCTGGCGACACCAGCAGGTTGACTTTATGGGATTTCAGAGAAATATTTCAGAAGGTTTGCCATGAAATTTGGTTCATACATCACTCTATCCCACAAGGTGGTCCCCTAACCTCTCATCAATCACCATAATAAGGTCAAACCTTCAATTTGTTCCATACTTCTATAAAAAAATTCTGCAGAACTAACGACAGTCCCATCAGCTGTAATTTGGGTTAGGTGCTAATTAGCATATTTTAGCATGATGAACTAAGATGATGAACATGGTATTTACACCTGCACCGTCATTGTGAGCCTGTTAGCATGCTAATGTTAGCACTTTGAATTAAGCTCCACGATGACTAAGCTCAGCTTCACAGAGCCACAAGCATGGCTGTAGACTCTTAATATTGTTTGTAAACATATCAAAAATGTATAAGTCATTACGTTTTATGAGTCTGATAATCATGCAGAGAGCTTAAAGCTTCCAGAATTGTTCACTATTATAAATGGGACATCTTTCATGAACCGAATATAGGCTGAAATCCAATGGAAGAGGAACAAAACCGACATGTATTTATATGTAAATGTCCCCAATTATTACTTAAATGGGTCTCTATTCTAATTTTCCTGGATAGCGAATAAATTACAGTGAGAATATGATTACAGCAGCAGCAAAGAGATAATAGAAATGGAGAAGTAGGGCAGAAAAATGAGAACATGGATAGGTTCAAAAAAACTTTTAAAAAGGGAATACAGCCATTAGAGATGTATAACGGACAGTTTCAGGCCAGCAGTGGATACCCAGGGGAGTGGTCCCACAACATCAAATTTTAATGAGCGGATTTTCAAAACCTACAATGAAATGACAAGTTAAACCGTAACCTAGGAGACAGATGAACGGTGAAAATGTTGGCTTTCCAGCCCATCTCCAGGGTGTGTGGTGTTTTCCACTTCACTGGATGTCCTGTCCTCACCTCGCTACCTCCTTTTTCGTCTCTCCCTCTCGTCTGCTCTCCGGTGAATTACCTTCATCCTGTCCTCGCTCGTCACTTGTCAGCGTCACCTCCTCGTCTGTGTGAAACACTTCCACTGGGGTTCAAATGATGAGGGAATTTGGGGGGCTGATATTTTTCAGAATTGCGTCAATGGTAGCTAAAATTAAGTCTCAAAATTTTGTTTTTGTCCTAACAAAAAATGTTCTGCATTTTGATTGCAAACACTGTCCACTGTGTAAATGTTAGTTTGAATTTACACTAAATTCAATGTTGGGTTTCTTTCTCCAGCATGGAGCGGACCCCACCAAGAAGAACCGAGACGGGAACACACCTCTGGACTTAGTGAAGGACGGGGACACCGACATCCAGGACCTGCTGAGAGGAGACGCTGCGCTGCTCGATGCCGCAAAGAAAGGCTGCCTGGCTCGGGTGCAGAAGTTATGTAGCCCCGACAACATAAACTGTCGGGATACGCAGGGACGCAACTCAACACCTCTGCACCTCGCAGGTAATAAACGCGTTGAATCAACACCGAAAAGCTGCTCACACAAAACACACACATTCAGAGGTCTTTTCAAAAAGCAAACACCCCCCTGATTATGTAAAGCTCACTTTGTAGACACATCACAATAAAGGATAAAGTCAGAGGTTTTTACTGTTTGGCTGAAGTTTGCAGGATTTAAGCGACTTTGAACATATTTGCTGGTGCCAGTCACTCTGGCTACAGCCTCCCAGAATCTCCTGGGACTCTGGCTCAGTGCAGTGCCAAGAACAAGGCCATAAACACACCCAGACAGCTAAAGTCTTGAGGGCAAAAACACCTTGTTCACAGACAGGAGGGCTGGGACAACTTGGCAATTTATTAATGATTTTAGATAACACCAGTTTTGTTAACGCAGTAGCTGGTCATTTATTTTACTGGTGCGGTAAAATACTTTAATGAGGACACTTAAAAGTAGATATCATCATGGAGTATGAGCTCCTAAGGCTTAGTCCACAAATACACAGGTTCATTTTTAAGAATATATTTATTCAATTTGTCATGAACACGGAACAAAAGAGCTGGGAAATGACATGACAAAATGAGTAGCCAAAAATAAGAAAATAAAAATACTGGGTATTGTGTCCCCATCCATCCACAACCCTCGCCACCCCCTACAACACAAAGGCACCATCGACAAAATAAATGGGCTATCTAGACAAATAGCAAGGTTACAGGGAGACTGATTTCAAGGAAACATACAGAGACTGGCCGATTTAGGAAACCCTTGTAATATGGAAGATGATGACATAGGTCCATTGGGAACACACTGCATTAAAAGATTGTGCCACAGCTTTAATTGTTAGAGCAGCATCTCTAATGCAAACACGGGTTATTTAAAAAGTCTCTCAACTGACAACTGCTATATAACTTATTGTGTTTAACATTAGCTAGGTATGTCAACCAGAGGTTAAAACTAGCCACTCAGCAAATCTTTGCTGTTTTTCTAAAGTCAGCTGCTAGCGCTACCTAGCTAGTTGTCAAGTGTAGTAATATGCAGTACAATAACAAGAGATACAGCAATTATTTACCTGAAAAAAGCACATTATAGGCAGATGCAGCATCAGATTCTATTTTTAATGTATTGGAGGTGATCCCATTTGTTTCCCTGGCTTGAAAAATATGCAGTTAACTCCTAAACTCAGAGCCAGTTTGATTTAAAAACAGGTTATGGGCGGTCGCCATTTTGAAAGTCCAAGATTGCCACCACAGAGACTTCGGGAAAAAAATGGAAACATTGGTTTTGGGGTTTGTCAGACTCTAACATTTCAAAAAATGTATATTAGATATTGAAAGAAGGTTGAAATCAGGACATAGTGAACCTGACTAAACAAAATCTCGTCCACACAGACACAGTTTTAAAAAAATCTCCATGCAAACGAAAAAAAAACAATAAACACAATTGAAGCATGCCAAACCAAAGCCAAGGCAACATCAGCGTCAGCTATTGCACAAAATGTTGCCATATTTATGATGCTTCAAGCCAAAAATTCAGTCCTCCCTGTCTACACGTCACATGGAGTTTCTGACCATATTCACCCTGTTTTACAAAAGGTCCTTTTTTAGTGACCTCAAATGCAGTTTGTGTGTGGATGAAAGGCTGAAACGCAGAGAAAAAGCTGTTCAGAATTACCCATGTAAGTGTTGACTCAGTCTTAATGTCACCGTAACTAAACGGAAACAACCAATCAGAGCAAAGGAGTCTCTAACGTAGCTGTCAGTCATGTCAATAGCAGCTTGTGAACTGCAGTCAGACTGCAGCACTGATCGAATATGAATCGAGATTCGGTTACAGCATTGCCAATTTCGTGCCTCAAACGTTTTCAGAAACATATTTTAGTGTACTGTTTAGCTGTAAAATGAGAAAGTTTGTCCTCCAGCCATGTTGAAAACAGTCGAGCGAAAACCAAGCACTGCACACTGGCCCGAGCAAACTTTCTCATTTTACAAATATGACATAGGGCTCTAGTTTCGCAGACCGGGCGAGGCGGGGGCGCAGCGCACCTGCGCTTCGCCAACTGGGTGTGGCCAGGCGGATTTTGCAAGTTTGACACACCGTGTGCCTGGCGCAGCTACTCCTCTTTCCCACCTCCGTCCCCCCTACCTGCGCAAGTCGGAAAGAGGGAGGAGAGAAGGCGTGGAGTGGGTTTTACACACATCACACCAATCAAATGAGCCCCTCTCCTCGCCCTTAAATGCGCCGCGTGAAGGCGTAATGAGAGTTTACTCAATTCGCCATGGCAGAAGAGAGCAGCA
>NC_065514.1:14803360-14836075 GCF_006386435.1 Epinephelus moara | reverse complement strand
TGCGCCAAGCTGGATCTGTCGACACCTCCCCCTGCTGCGCCGCCACACCCATCTCAGCGCACCTCGGTCTGCCAAACTACCAAACTGAGCGCGCCTCAGGTTGCGCTGCTCGAAACTAGCTCTGCGCGGGGTTCGCCACCCTGCGCTGCGCTGGGAAACTAGAGCCCAAAGACTTATATGGTGTCTTTAAACGAAGTCCTCCCCAGTGGAGAAATTGTTAGAAATTGGGAATTGAACCGTTGTCGTCAGGGTTGGAGGTAAATGCCTCGGCCTGTCTCTTAAACTACTTTACCTGCAGTGTTTCCCCATTTAACCCTCCTCTGGTGGGGAAACTGATTTGCCTTTGTCTTGTCTTCATTTTTAGACTCTGTATTTATAGAGAGTTTCCTGGCCAGGCTAGCTTTTGTATGATAATAAAGTATATCTTAATTCGAAAATGCTTTGCGACAGGACTGGTACTTTTAAAAGTTACAGAACTGTTGAAAAACACTTTGAAGGTCTGCCTTTTTTTCTCATAGATCTGACCACTTAGACACACACCCACGCACCCTCTGCCTCGATGTGCTCGCTTGTAAAAGGAAAAGATGATTATACGCTGTCACACTGCAGCTAATGTAGGCAGACATGTCCCTCTGTCTTTCTGTCTCTCATTACCTGACTGCGTTTTGGTTTCTCCTCATTCTCTGTATTTATCTGCCTCTGTCTCCTCACCAACGTCTGCCTGTCTGTCCTGCTGTGCTTTCCATACAACCCAACCCCCCCCCCTGCATCGCCCTCCAGCCGGCTATAACAACTTGGAGGTGGCGGAGTATCTGTTGGAACATGGAGCTGATGTGAACGCACAGGACAAAGGAGGGCTGATACCATTACACAATGCTGCTTCATATGGGGTAAGACACACACACACACACACACACACACACACACACACACACACACTCTTCAGTCACACTGCAGACTTGAGTTCAGTTCACAAGTTCACTTCAGAGATGCTGCTCTGATTCTTTTTGATATCTGCTCATGTTTATGTACAATCCCTATCCAAAAAGTATGAACTCTTCAACTCAGTGTTGAGACAAGGGTAAGTTCTGTATTTTTCAAACAGGACCCTGTTTCACCATGTTTTTGTGCCTCAGTGACTAATGAGAACATTTTTTTTAATTGGTCCAGTATTGATTATCGAGCACTGCAGAGAACAGGCTGCAACATAACCACTCGGGGCATGTTCACACCATCAATTGGCAGATGGAGGTTGTCAGGCAGAGGGCCATATTAGCCTCAGGCTGCAGTCTTGACACACATTGTTGTATATATATTGTATATATTATAAGTTGACCGCTGCGAGGGTCCAAAGGACAGAGGGATGTCGTATGCTGTAGAGCCCTCTGAGGCAAATTGTGATTTGTGATATTGGACTTTATAAATAAAATTGAATTGTTGCAAAATGCAAAAATATGTTGGCTTCATATTCATCTGTATTTTCAGACAAGAAAAAAAAAAGCTTTCAAAAAATGATCAAACAATAATTTGGCGGCCCCCTGCAGTAACTCCGAGGACACCCTAGGGGTTCTGGACCCCCTGTTGAAGACCCAGGTTTTAAACTGTTACTTGATGGAACTCACAATTAATCAGCAATTTTGATAATCGTGTACTTTTTGATTTCTAAAGCAAAAATACCGAACAGTCATCTGCTCCAGCTGCTGAAATTAAAAGAGTCGACAGGAAAGCAATCCAGGCACTGACAAAGACCTGCAGTGGTCAAAACATGTTGGCTCTTTAATGACTTGGCCACTACGATAAAGGCTTTTTAATATTTCCTCACAGTTTTTTCTATATATATTTTTTCGGAGTGCCTGGATTGCCTTCCTGTTGATCATGTTGTTTCCAGTTCTCCACAAGCACCCAACACAAGATTTTGATCTACGCTTGTATAAACAGAGCAGCCAGTCGTCTCTCTCTTCTGCTGAAATTAATATTAAGTTCTTTTCTTGGTAAATTACGACAGAATACCTTCAGGTTTTAAGACTAAGACTATTTTATTTAAGGATATTTTTTATTTTTTAGACTAAACAATAAATCAAAAAAAGGGTTTAAAGATTTAACCGACTATTTGAAATCATTTCATTTGTCTCGTCCACTGTAATGCTGCTAATTCTGCCTCAGTTATCTAAGGTGAACATCATTAAGTTTGCAAACTATTAAAATGGCGTTTATGAATTCACATTTGAGGATTTTAATCCACATCATGTGGGATGCGCACCACAATTTCTGAACCTTGTAGCTTCCGTCTTCTTAGTGCTGTTGTGGGCTGAAAAACTTCACAGCTCAGTCAACGCCTGCAGATATTTTACATTGTGTTTATGTGGGACAGTAAGAAGTTGAACCATACTTATTTCCACCCTTTTCCCCCATATACAATATTATTACTATCCTTATTATTACTCCAAGGTTCTCTGCATGACATGCATGTATGGAGTACTTCCCTCATCTGGAGTCATCGGCTGTCTCTCAGCCACGTTGTACTTATAGCTTGACAGCATCCTGCTACTGAAAGAGTCATGAAACACATGTTTGAATAAAAACTTGATGAGCTCTGCATTTTGGAGACACACACACACACATACACACACTCCAGCATCCCCCACTGATACTGCAAACAAGCTACATTGTGCTTGACGCTTAGACACGAGCTGGAGACAGACGATGAGGGAGAAGAACAGGAAGAGAAGGGAAGGAAAGACCTGCGGGAAAACAAGAATCATGATGGAGTTAATAATTCACACCGTTTCTCTTCCAGAGAATCCCACATATTACATTTTTTTCTGATCACGATTTTTTTATAGCACTCATTCACAGGGCTTCGCACATTTGCTCTCGTTAAACGCTTTTATTGCTGTTGTCTCTCTTCCTCCTCCCACCACCTCCTCCTCTTCTTCCTGCTCTCATTTTTCTAATCTCTCTCCTCTGATTTCCTTCACTCTCTCCTCCCTCTCCTTTCATCTTCTGTCTCTTTCTCTCTGTGTCTGTCACCACCTCCTCTTCCTTCCTCTTCTTCACCTCTGCCTCCTTTCTCTGTCTAGCACGTGGACATAGCCGCCCTCCTGATCAAGTACAACACGTGCGTCAACGCCACGGACAAGTGGGCGTTCACGCCCCTCCACGAAGCGGCCCAGAAGGGGCGGACTCAGCTCTGCGCTCTGCTGTTGGCCCATGGAGCCGATCCCACCATGAAGAACCAGGAGGGACAGACGCCGCTGGACTTGGCAACGGTACGAGAGGCTTTCTTTGAAATGTTTCACAGTGTTCGTACTCATTTCTTCATATTAGGCGCCCTGTGCCTGTTATGAGTCAGCCTGTGGCAATATCATTAGCTCCAACTGATGTTTGACTGGTTATGGTTAACTATTCAGACAGATGAAGAAATTCAGAAGGTGGAAAAGGTAGCGTCCAAACTCCTTGCACCCTAATGAGGCTTCCTAATAAGCCTCCTAATAGGGTTTCTTGTTTTCCTGAGGGCACCACAGTTTGACAGTCTTCCCTACAGCTGACATTCACAGGAAGTGAAGAGCAACTTGTGATATTGCTTAAATCACCCCACAGTTCTGCTCCAGGTTTGTGGGCTAATCTGTACAGATGACAAGAAACAAAAACTATACTAGTAGCTGTGTACCTGTTGACTATGAAGAACATGTTATTTAATATAGTAGATGCAGTGAAAACTGTTGTCAGGCCTCAACAAGGCACTGATGGGGCATGACTACAAGCAACCTGGGTAATCTAGCTGCTTTTTCAAAGTGTGTTGAACAGAGGAGCGGACAACACACCATTTGATTGTAAATTGAAAATGTAAGATGTGTAGTATTCAGAGTCACATGTTTTAAGGTAACTTTTCAAAGCAGGGAACTTCCCCTTCTATTTGTTTAGTGGATGTTAAGTGTATTTCTGTTGTTGGTCTTGGCTGTTATTTCAAGGCTGTGCACACACAAAAAGATGCAAACACAAGCAACCTGGCAGCGAGACCATTCAGCTTTTGAGAGTGAGAAAAAAACAACTTTCCCTAGCAAATGAAAAGTTGGTTTCACAGTAAACAAAACGCACGTCTGTGTACGTGTTGTCATTCTGTCTGTCTGGTTGTCTCTTGCAGGCCGATGACATCAGAGCATTGCTGATTGATGCCATGCCACCAGATGCCCTGCCAAGCTGTTTGAAACCCCAGGCCACTGTGGTGAGTGTCCACACCAAAGACTGCATATAAAGATGGACAAAGCATCTCCATTTGCTCCCACTGTAGAAAAATATGAAGCTAAAATATGGTGGATACAGCCGCTGCCATCTTGTGCTAGTGACATCATTTGGAGCAAGAGTCTGAGCAGTAGCAACTTCTGCCAGTCACTAGCTGTGTCATTGATAGCAGGCACAACAATTAGCACACATAGCCGTCAATCATGATGTCAGACCCCCTTTTTTATAGCACTGGATAACTTATTATAACAGAAAAATAAACACTTAAACACAAATCAGTGTGACAAGAACTACCTCCAACTGAAACCATCTTAAAGAAAATTTATTTCATCTGAACTTTGAGTTTTTAGTTGGCCCATGTCCCTTCTGCTCACAAGAAGGCGGCGGGGTTTATGACCTATGGTGCAGCCAGCCACTAGGGAGCGATTGTTTTGGCTTCACTTTGGGGGGGGGGGTGTCGTGTCATCCATATTTATTATACAGCCTGTGGTCCACACACGTACATACAAGTATGGGCAGAAGGCTGTCCCGTGATGGTCATATTATCTGTTTGCTTTAAGAAGCTACTGCTAAAATATGTGGAAAACCAGAAGAGGTGAAATTGCCGAATATAATAATAAGCTGAAGCCCATTAAGTGTGAGAGTTGAAGTGTCAGTTAAAGTTCAGGTCCAAATTTTCAGAAAATCAGCCAAAGAAAATGTAAATTCATCATCATCATCATCATCATCTTCATTTCCGTACTATGGTTATGGGAATATTAGGAGTTGGTTCTTCGAGATAACTAATTAGCCAGTCAGAAGCCACTGCAGAAGAGCACCAGTCAAACCTCAAACGAAGGAAAACAATGGATGTCTACTAATGGAGAGTACACTGGCAAATGGAAATAGAGAATTTTGAACACTAATATTACAACTCTGGGCTCTTAGAGGAAATTTGGTAACAGCCCTGTGTGTGCACATAAGTATGTTAAAAGCCACAGAGACAACAAAGAGAGCTTACAGCGGCCTGTGCACTCATTTATTCACTAAATCTGTTTCCATTGCACTTGGTTGCATTTACCTTTTATCAATACACAAACTTTTCCACCTCTGCTAAGGGTAAAATCTTTTTTGAGATTTCTCTGAATTTTTGGTGTTTTCACCAAGGTTATATATGCAAACTGAAAATACTCATCAAAAGAGGTGGATAGAAATGCACCTCCTGAAAGGAGTTGAGGCGTCAGTTTAAGTGTTAGAGCTTAAGGCCCTGAAGCTTTTTGCTTGCGGCCTTGCATTGTGACGCGCTTTGCATTTCTGCGCTGTGGGCGCCCGGCATTTTTTTCCAGAGCGCTCTGAACTGCTTGAGTTGAAAAAACTTCATCTCAGCACGAAAAGGCACTCCACGCCATTTCTTTTTCGTCATTTTTTTGTCCAGTCGGATGATTTGAAAGGCGGGTCTTCTATTGTGCTCCCAACAAGGTTACAATTGGTAAACAATGGAGGAGAAACTGGTGGTAACGGTTGCTGGATAGACAGCAGGTTGTCAAACTGCCCCCGAGTCATCCTAAAATATGCCTGGAAACAGCCATCATCGAGGAGAAGCTCCTGGACCAACTGGTGGTACTCCCCATGATCATCCCTCTTTCTTAGGGTCTCATGTACCCACACAGATCTCTGTTTCCCTGTGCCCAACAAACTATTAACTGACAGCCTCTCACCCTCAACCACAGCTACAGCAAGTACCCTCTGCCTGAACATTTTAGGAAGTAGCTACTAATTACTGTGAAATAAAAAACGGTAGATTGATCATACAGGAAGGTTAGTGTAAGGCGGTGTTGGGGTGATTGCCTGGCAACAATAAAAAGGCAGTGCGGTGTGCCTCGCATTTTGCAACCTGCAAAACACTTTCTGTCTGATCGGGCCTAAATTTCAATTCAAAGTGGAAGCACTTTAGACTGAAAAGAGTTGACCTGCCATGTGAATAGTTACAAATGAAAATTAAAATGTCAGATCATCTGTAAACAATGAAAGTAGTGAAATATGTGTACTGGAAGAAGTTGTAAAAGTTGTCAGTTAGTATGTACAAAAAATAGCAAACAAAATTTGACTTATTAACCCTAAAACAAATCTCTCTTCCACTCTCAGGTAAGTGCAAGTGTGGTGAGTACAGGTGCAGCAGGGGGCGTGGTCATCTCTCCCTCTCCATCCCCGTCATGCCTGTCTGCGGCCAGCAGCATAGACAACCTGACCACGCCCCTCAGTGATATCACTGTGGGCGGGGCCACTGGACCAGCAGATGGAGCGTCTGGGTCTGATCGGAAGGAAGGAGAAAGTACGTGCAGTAAGTTCTTAAAACAGAGGCCGGCTCTTATGAGGTGAAAACATGCACGATATGTGAACATGTGTAACAGTTGTGTAACCCTGCTGACGTCACTGTGTCTCTGCAGCTCTGCTCGACATGACCATCAACCAGTTCTTGAAGAGTCTAGGGTTGGAACACCTCCGAGACATCTTCCAGCGGGAACAGGTACACACACACACACACACACACAAAAAAACACATTTTTAATGTGTCTTGGAGAAGACAAATTAAGAGGCAACAGCAACACAAGTGAGATATTTTTAGGTCGTATTTTCTGATGTAAATATCCAACTTTTTAATCATCTTTTTAGGCTCGTCCTTTATTTCTTTGCTTTATTCCATTTCACATCACTCAGGTCAGTTTATAGTCATTCTAGCATCATGACTCGAGGGATGACAGTGTCGTTCTGTTGGTCCACCACTCTGGTCCAGACTGAATTATCTGAACAACAGATGGATTGCCATAAAAATTTGTTCAGACATCCGCGTTCCCCTCAGGATGAACTGCAATAACTTTGGTGATCCCATAACTTTTTTATCAGTGGCCGTCAAATATTTAATTTGTCCAACACTTTTATGGCTCATTATAGCCAGGTTTATGGCTAAATACTTTGAAAACTAATGACATTCTCATCAGACTCAACTGCAATCTGTGTTTAGTGCTATTTAGCAAATGTTTGCATGTTAAATCACTCAGGTCAGTGCTACGAAGCCCAGGATCTGTTTTTGTTATCTGGCTTGACTAACCGTAACGTTGGCCGTCTGGATAACCAGTACTACGAAGCTGGTTACCAACTAGTTCAGTCAACTCTGGGTTTTCCTATCCAGCCACAAGCGACATCAGCAGTACCACAAATGAAGGAGGCTGCATCATATCATATGAGATGAAATGTTACCGAAAGTGTCTTCGACTACGAGACAGTAAAATGTCAATGACAGAAAAGCAGCCTAGTTAATGACTGATGAGGTCTATCTGACAGAAATGTGGCATTTATAATAACGGGAGCCAGTTAACAGTGGGTGGATTATTTTACTAATAACATAGCTTTTTTTCGTACTTCTCATCACACAGGTGTCTCATGTTATTTTTAGCTGCAGTGATGGAATCAGAGTGTAAAACAGCAACACTGTCACTGCGGACTAAGATAAACTTTGCATAAGTTAAAATGCTGCTAAAATCATGTGTTTAGTGTGGTTAACAACCTCTCCATTTGGTAGAAGCTCTGTTTTAAAACCGAGGAAATAGAGCCCTGAAACAATTAAATGTTTCCATTGACCTTTAACAATATATAGGTCAGTGGAAACATTTAATTGTAACCTATACCCTATAGCAGTATATAGGTTTTGTTTGTTTTTTATCTGAGACTCCGACTTTCATCCTTGGATACTTTTTTCTTCACTGATCTGATTGGTGAGATGTCAGGGTGTTGACAGGCTGTGAGCTGATACTCTGCTCTGGAGCAGGTTATGTTCAGCATCAGTTACCACGGTGATTTATCCTGGTAAAAAGAGAACCAGGTTCGTAGTACTGAAAACCCAGAGTTAACCCTGAAGTTACCTCGCTAACTCCAAATCCTGCCTCATAGTACAGGCCTCTGCTTAGGAGCATGTTTGCATTGTCACTGTGATGATGTTAGCATTAGCATTTAGCTCAAAGCACCACTGTGTCTAAGTACAGCCTCACAGAGCCACGAGCATGGGTGTAGACTGTCAGGCTCTCTCAGCCTTACACCAAATGACTTCTCAAGCTATTTCATTGTCACAGACAAATTTCTAATGTTGGAATAAAAGTTGTGGCGTGCTCCTGTGATCTCAATCATTCGGTGTAAGGTGGTGATAAAAGTAATTCTGAGCTCTCTTAAGTCAGTCTTTATCTCATCTTGACGTTCTGATAAAATTAAACAAGTTCATAGTCTTGGCTCACACAAATAGTGAAGTTCAATGATGTGAACATTATCAACAACCAATAGCTACACTCTCTCCTGCACCAAACAGGAAGCAGCAAACTGGGTAGGCAGTAAACATGGAAGGGACAAGAGGAGGCACAAGAAAGTGAAGAAGTCTTGGTTTTCTTGTTCTGTGGAAAAGAAGGAGAAACTGGTGGAGTTGTGGAGTGAACAAAAGCCTGTGTTTAATTCAGTGTGTACGTCCTGCACCAAGACGCTCTTATTTTGGTGAGAAATCTTCATTTTTGAAACAGGTCGCCTCTCATTTTCCACGGTCTCCTTCCACTAAAACAACGCCCCTAACCAACAAACCGACAAAATCCAAAATGTAAATTTTGTACACAAATACAGTTTATCTTCATGGATTCAATTGATGCCGCATTGACAATACGACCAGTTTCAGCTTGTGTTTCTCGCGTTCTGTGTTTTTACAGACACGTCAGAAACCGTTGAGATGTCACATTTCTTAAAGAGAGTTTGGTTTAATATTTTACACCAGGAACAGGATGGGAAATAATCTTGAAAAGAAATCTAGTTATACTGTTTCAAATAGTGACCCTGCAAGACCCCCAGTCTTTGAAAAAATCTTGTGTGACTGAAAACTCCCATTGTCCTCAGATGTGAGAGGGTGTCAGACTTTAGTCTTTTCAAAGTCTTCCAGTGTATGCTAGGCACTTTATAAATGTTAACGTGCAATAAAAGAACAATAGGGAGAGACATGCAGAGAGAGTTTGACAGACAGAAAGAGGTGGTGATGTCGGTGGAGCAACGGAGACAGAAGAGGGAATACAGATGGACAGAGTGAGAGACCAAGGAAGAAAAATAAAGGGAGAGAAGCTCAAGGAGAATGATGTAGAAAACAGACAGAGAGGCGAGGAGATGAAGAGGAGACAGATGGGGTGACAGAAAGAGGAGAAAACAGACGGACAGAAATAGAAAGTGAAATTGAAAGGTGACAGCGGGCAAGAGGCTAAGCCTAGAAGGCAGTGTGGGAGCAATACGGAGGATATGTGTGTTTGTGTGTTAATCTATTCTCGACTCCCCTAAAGGTATAACAAGCCGTCATTAATATTCAGACAAAGAGTGAGATGGAGGTGGGAGTCAGCTTGGTGTTAATGGAAAAGTATATATTTATTTCAGAATCCCATGACTCAGAGTCCTAACGAAGAGACATGCATAACAATCTGATTTAACATCAGTCAGTTTCATATATTTGATTAATATAAACCATACTTTTTACTCATTATGTGTGAATTACAATATTGTGTTAAAAGTTAAACCAAGAACCCGACTTATCAACTTTCTGCTGTGTGAATCCTTCCACTGATCCCCTCTGTAAAGCCCCACTGCTGATTTGTTTGTTGTTGTAAAAGAGGATTAGCGGAAAACCTTTGTCAACATAAAGTTTGATCGAACAGTTTATGCAAAAAAAGTACGGGGATTGTCCCTTATTACTGTCAAGTTTTAAGACTTACGTGCAGAAAGAATGCAATAATCTTACAAGGTGCAAGGAATTAGCAGAAGGAAATAGAAGAAGTTATTTAAGCCCCTTACACACTGGACAAAACACCCGTTAACATCCAATAACATCTGGCTTTCTTACATTTAGTGGGAAAGGTTACAGTCAGCATTTATTCCCAGGACAAATGACTCTGCAGTAGTCACTGTGGTTTATCTGCTCCAGCTCTGATCGGCAGTGATGGAAACATGACACCCAGGTGGACATGCTCATTTTTTTCCTTCTCTGCGACTTTTTGTCATCTCAGCCAAAAATTCAGTCCGTCTCCGTCCGAGCAGCGCTCAAATATTGTTACAAATTAGTCAACACCAAGTTTTAAAGAGAGACTGAATTAGAAACAAAAGTAACCAACATATGTTCGCTGGCCTTCATGCTGCTGTCTGTTCACCAAAATGTGTTTCATGCTTCTGGCAGTCGGCGTGGTCAGCACAGTACAGACAGCGATATTGTGCAGTCGTGGCCTAGGCAATGGAGGGTCTGAGTGCTGCACACCACTAAGATTTCTCAACAACGCACAATGCAGACAGGGTTACACAGACTGGGTTGCAGTGATTGGCTAGCTGCAATACCTGGAAGTGCATATACCTCGATTCAAGTCCTATAGCTCTGACCACAATTAGTATGAAAGACCAGATATTTGGAAGAACCGTACATGTCATCTGCAAGAAGCATGAAACAGGTGTAACCTTGTTTTCCAACACAGTCGTGACATTGAACATGACACACCAGGGGAAAAAAAAGAGCCATACTCACTTTAGTTGTTCTTTTATCTCAGACATGTGTTAGGATGTTACATACCTTGACATGTTTCAGCGGAAACTTCTGCCTTCCTCAGAAGTATCACTTGGTGGTGGTTGTGACGCGTCTTTATCAGCTGATCTGTCAATTAAATGATGTTAGGGAGGCGTGACCATCCTGTCAGTTTTGACAGGACGATCACACCACCTGCTGTTGACAGATCAGCTGATAAAGACGCATCACAACCACCACCAAGTGACACTTCTGAGGAAGGTGGAAGTTTCCGTCGAAACATGTCAAGGTATGTAACATCCTAACACATGTCTGAGATAAAAGAACTGAAGTGATTATCAGAAACTGAAGACATAATTAACACCACTGAAATAGAGAGCCATACTCATCTACTGGCAATGGAAAAGAAGTCTATTGCCTATTTTTAGCAGGTTTTCCCCATAGACTGTATTAGAAAATGGACGTAACTACTGTGACGTCACCCATCGGTTTGTGGACTCCAGTTTTGAAGCCTCGAGTTCGGCATTTCGGCCATCGACATCTTGTTTTTTTGGAGCCAGAAGTGACGGTGTTTGAATGAGAGGGTGGAGCTGTGGAGGAGCGAGGAATGGATCTGTCTCATAGACTGTAGCACTTCTATAGAAAGCCTGTCACACAAGCGGCCATGCTGTTAATTAAGCGTAACTTTAAGCCTCAACAAAAATGTAAACGGGTGAGTTATATTAAAAAAAAATCACCTCGTACAGTTGTCATGAAGGGGGAAGTTTGCTCGAGAGATCAAAACTGTTGTTGTTCCAGGCTGTAAACATGTTTATTTCTACTGTAAAGTTGGGCATTTTAACATGGGTGTCAATGGGGAATGACTCGGTCTTGGAGCCACCCTCAAGTGGCCATTAGAGATACTGCAGTTGTTGGCACTTAAGCATTGGCCTCATTTTTCAGCCCTTGTAGGTTGCTGCTTTGTTTTCCTGCATTAAAAAACTGCATGTAATTGCTAATTTTGGTGGGAAAAGGATTTTAGTCGGATGTTCCAGATGGCAAATTGCTCAGATGCTGCTCCTTCACCGCTGTGATGAAACTGTAAAATGGCAGCTTGAAGCGTCAGCCAGTGGTGAGAACCTGGCTGTTGTGTAACTTTCATTAGTTTTAGGTGATTACTTCAAATTGGGCGTGACAGACTGTTTTGCCCTGTTAGAGGGATCATACAGGCCTCTGCACAAGTATAAAAATAAGCCGTAGCTTTCATCTCTTTGCTGTGATTTCTGAAATGAAACCGGAGTTCTCGTATTCATTTCTGGTGCCAGACAAATTTCCAGTTTCAGCTGTGCTTATTGCTGCCTGGTGCTTTTCTCACTAAACTCCCAGCAGAGTATTTCAGTCTATGATGAGTTACACCTGTAGCAGTGATCACAGCATCACAGAGGAAAGTAGGTAAAGGTTACTGCTTAAAAAGCAGAGTTATCTCTGCCTCCAGCATGAATCTCATCTCCACTTTCCCTGGAAAAAACTAGCAAACTTCACCATCAGCAATTTGCATATCAATGGCTTGATTACTGCCATTCATTCATTGACCTTTTCTTCATGCTGCTTCCGTCTCTCTCATGAATATTTGTCAGACCCATTGTCTCTGCAATGTGTCTTAGATCACTGAACTCTGTATTTATTTTTGGCTGTTTTTAGACTTGCTGTTGTCACCATTTAAGTGTATATATATTTTCTGTGGTTCAAGTTAGTTAACAAGTATATAAGTAGATGTATGGATAGAATGGTTAATGGATATAATGTTTAGGAAATGTTATTTTCCGAGCAGTTTACATTGTTTTGGCAACCATAAGAGAGACTTAGGTGTCTTATTTGTTGTTTCCGGGCAGATTTCTCTGGATGTGCTGGCAGACATGGGTCACGAGGAGCTGAAAGAGATCGGCATCAACGCTTATGGTCACAGACACAAACTCATCAAGGGCATCGAGAGGCTGCTGGGAGGCCAGCAAGGTCAGGAAACACACAGACACACACACATTTATACGAGGGCACAAAACTGTTCCTATATCATTTCATCTATCATTTACTTATTTGACTCACGACCATTTCACATGGTATGGAGTACAAACATTGTGGCTAAAGTACAGCCACTGTTACTTAAACAAAGGAAGGACGTTCTTCAAAAAAGCACCTAGTTTACAAATTACTTTTAGCTTATCTGATTGTAAGAACAAAATTAATTTAAACATAGATGGATGGTTTAATTAATAATTTTTCTCTGTAAGTCATTAAGCTTACATTCTGACGTTCAAACAAAATATGATACTCATCTCCTATACGATTATCATCACAGAGGCCGCACATCCTCTGGTTTCTGTCCAGACTGACTGTAATGAAATGAATGTTTAATCTTAAAAGTACTGTTGTCTAGTAAATCTACTTCAGATCAGTTTAGAAACAGTCAAATGTTGAATTACGTCTTTACATCAGACTCTTGGGTTATATCTGAATATATCTGTAATTCATGATAAAGAAAATTCAGTGTCGTCATTTACCTTTTGTGTGATTCACCGTGTCCTGACTCACAAAATGTGTGTTTGTAGGTGCAAACCCATACCTGACATTCCACTGCTCCAGCCAGGGCACCGTGCTGATCGACCTGGCGCCAGACGACAAGGAGTTCCAGTCTGTGGAGGAGGAGGTATGCAAACACTCTTTTACACACACTCATTCAAATTGCATACTTTTTTTTTTTAACTTAAAGTATGTACTACTGTATGGAGCAAGCATATGATTGACCTTTAGCTAAGCCCCACCCCTTTGTGATGGTCCAACAAGCTGTCAGAGTAAGCATGGAGCCCACACTGTAACTAACTGCACTCCCTGAAGACATATTATTCCAGAGAGAAGCAGACAGAGGGGTCTACAGTCTGTGTTTGAAGGATATATCCAGGATGTCAAACTGACTCAGCAGCAACAACAGGTTAAAAAGACAAAGATAGTTAGAAGCTAAAGCCGAACTATAGGCTACAGATCACAGTGTAAAAGTGAACCACCACATCACTGCTGATCGCCACACAAGACAATGAATATAAAGGGAAACTTTGCAGATATTGAACCAGCTGTGTGGCATCGCAGTGTGTGCTGATGAACGGTGTTTGGCCTCGCCCCCATGCCGCTGCCAGCACCTGGGCCTCTACTGCAGGACAACAATGTTCATCTGTGCACAATGCGATGCCACACAGCTGGTTCAATATCAGCAAAGATTGGCTTGCATACTAAAAAATGCAACAGGATGCAGTACAACATCACCCTACTGTGTATTGGGTATTGAGATACTAAATCTTTTTGTGACACATTATATAGTATGGGAATTGGAATGCACCATATGTTCAGGTACATAGTGGTTCTCTGTTTTTTAACCTGGTTGAATGATTTAATGACTCTCTCGCAGGGTTATACATTTTTGACATGTGCATATTGTCCATCATTAGTAATTTCATGAGTAATATCTGGCAAAAGAGACACCACACACTGACACCACAGTACAGCAACCCTCTGCACAGGAGACATATCAGTGCCGCTGCTGCGCTGAATATATTTTCTCCTAAATGAAAGCAGTAAGTGAAACAGACAGCAGATATCAGTCTGAATGGATTTAAAATTAATGAGGACCGTCAGATGTTAACACAAATTTAACAGGTAATTTAAACTGTAATTTTTACTCGGGAACTTGAAAAATGACTGACATGAGATCTCTCCAGACGGTGTCTAATACCAGGTTAAGTGCTGCTGCCTATTCACAGCGGTATTTTATAGTCATCAGTAATGTCAGTCATTAGGGTGATAACTAATTTTATGAAAGGAGGTAATCACTTCACCCACATCATAGAAAACTTTATTCAAAAGGCTCGAGCAGCTTCTGCACTATTTCACTTTAGATTCTTTTTGTGAGTGGAGTCGTCCTTTTCACTGCTGATGCCACGCTTTTTCAGCTGCACTAAATTTCCCACGGGCATTATTTAGGTATCTGCTGTGATTGACTGAGTTGCTGTTCTACTTCATCGCTGACTATATGGCTCTGTGAGCTATACTCAGTTGCCAGTTTATTAGGGACACCTAACTGAAACTAAGGCAGGCTAATAAAACAGCCCTGCAATAAATCCTACCTTCATTAAGGTTATAATGAGTTTGTCCAAACAAATTTATGTCACTGAGTGTAGACTAAAAACACAAAAACAATTCTTTGTGATGCCAAACCATTCACACTCCCAACTTGTCAAGACTGATGCTTGGTCAGTGGTCCTCGGCCTCAGCAACCAACGCACCAAGGCAACTTTTAGCGTCTGTAAGAGACACACTTGTATCTTTATTCTTTGAGCAATGGCAGGAGTATAAAGAGTAACAGAGTCTGGAAAGGCCGGGGGCGAGGGAGGTGGATTGGTCAAACAAACACAGGACTTCTACTAAGGAGACTGCTATTGATGTCCCTTGTGGAACCAAATATAAACCTTAAGTTGTTTGAAGGATGTAGCGTAGTATGCCAAGTAACATTCGTCACATTATTTTAGCAAGAGGCATACTTGCTTTTACTCAAACCATCTGTTTTCTAAACCTAACCATGTACTTCTGTGACCTGTTACACAAAACACCTTAAGTTTTCTCTAAAAGTATGACACATAAGGCTTTCTCCTTAGCTGATGGACATACACAGTTGCACAGAATCCCTTAAAAAGGTTTCCTTGGTTAAGGAAAAACTAATATACTCTGTTGAAAGAAGTTTTTATAGCAGTAGAAAGAAATTGTTTGTTTGGACTCACAATTGTGATGCCTGTGATAGTCTCACAAAGTTGACTTATAGTTAGATTGTGGAAAAATGGCAGAGGAAAAGAAGACAAGAAAACCATGTTGGTCAGAGGAGGAAAATATTACACTTCTAGAGGAATGCAATCATAGAAAGTACATACTACAAAGTGAATTTGATCCCCAAATACCGGAAAACAGAAAACGACAGTAGGAATAAATTGCAACGAAAATTAATTCAGTCACATCTAAAGTGTAAAATCAAAGGCGTATCTATCTGGTTCTCCTGGTCGCAGAACACTGTTCACGGGTTGTGTTAGTTTTTTTTTCATTTATCACCATAAACTCGGTCACATTGCATTTAAAATAGAGTCAGAGGTACCTTAAGTTTTTCTTTACCTTGCTTTGGTTGCTAAGGTCTTTTGTGGAATGGTCTAGGGATTCCTTATGTATAAGACAAAGTCAAGGATAAAACCATGAATACTTTAGTGAACATTTTAAGGAAATCTCAAGGAGAAGCCTTAAGGGTGCTTTGTGCAGCTGATTTTATTTTGAGGAAACCTTAACTAGGACTTTAGGGAAAATTAAGGTGTTTTGTGCAACCAGCCCCTGTTGCCTTAACCTAAGGAAGTTCATTTAGAAACACGACTGCACGCATTAAACGAGTGCAAACCTAAAATTTCCTTTTAACACAGAAGTTTCTTTGGAAAAGACACTATGCATGTAATCAGTGGAAATTAAAATGTTGTCCCCAAATGTCTAAAAGTGATGCTCAAGGGGTACCTAAAGCGTCATAGTTTGACCTTTAGGACACTGACTAAGTGTCAGTATCTGATGCTTGAGAATGTGTTGTTGGTGCTGGTGAAATGTTTGTGCAGATCAACACCTCTCTGACAGAGTTTAAACAAACCTGAACAGGAATGCTGCTTTACGCTCAATTAGTTTAAACTATGTGTACCTAATAAACTGGCAACTGAGCGTACTTGTGTAGTCAGCTGAAACACCTGACGTCATTCTTTTTGGTATTAAGAATATAATAGTTAACAGAGAATCCAGCAGGTACAGTACGCTAAGTCTGAATTGTTAATGGAGGTGGCTGTTGGACAGCACCCTGAATAAGTAAACACTCCTGGGCTGCTGAGGTAAAACATGACTCATCACTAGGTCCCCTAACGCCGTCCAGAGAGCTGTATGAATCACATCTTATGTTATTCACGATATATGGACGCTGCATTTCATTAGCATCTTTTATCCCACACATTCTGCATTTTAACCTTCAAAGGCTTTGCATAAGTGCGATTTAGATCGTCTCCTGTCTGTTTATTTCCTCCGCAGCTACAGAGCACTATCAGAGAACACCGCGATGGAGGCAACGCAGGTGGAGTGTTCAGCCGGTACAACATCATAAAGGTGTGTGCTCACAACTCACAACACACACAGGGACCAGTTTTCTGTGTTTATGTTCACAAAGGAGGAGTTAATCAATTTAAAATTTGGTGTCTCGTTTGACGTTTGCAAATACATTTTAATATTAATTTACATGTCATCCCTCCCTCTGTTCCTCCTCTCTTCCTTTGACTGCAGATTCAGAAGGTGGTGAATAAGAAGCTACGGGAGAGATACGCACACAGACAAAAGGAAATAGCAGACGAGAATCACAACCATCACAACGAGCGAATGCTTTTTCACGGTAACTTCATTCAGTTTAAATCCATTTAATTGTGCTTATTTCTTAAAGCTGTTGAGCTGCTATGGAATATGGTGACGCAATCAAAGGTCAGTATAGGGAGCCATGATGTCAAGTTGATGTCTGGTGTGTACAAAAAATGTTGTCGCACATTTGCAGTATATTGTGAGCAAAGTTACGCACTAGCTCAGAGGGCTTGTTTACTATATCACATGAATGTCGCCATCACCCTGAATGTCCTGCCGAAGCGAACGCAAACAAAGATGTGTCGGGACGTTCTCCAAGTGCCCATGAAGATACATGTCCACACAGGAAGTTGCCCTGTCCCCACAATGGAGATCTGCAGGCAGCATCTATTGCATGTTGTTGCGATGTGATGGCCTCAATCTGAATGTGTCCTCTCTCCTGCCAGGTTCTCCCTTCATCAACGCCATCATCCACAAGGGCTTTGACGAGCGACATGCCTACATCGGCGGCATGTTCGGCGCCGGGATCTATTTCGCAGAGAACTCATCTAAAAGCAACCAGTATGTTTATGGGATTGGTGGAGGCACAGGATGTCCCACCCACAAAGACCGCTCCTGCTACGTGTGCCACAGGTGAGATGTCTATATCTTATTACATTGATAGTGTTACCAACGTGGCATGTTCCTCTCTTCCTGTTTGTTCCAATAACTCGATCACACACTTGCTACACACTGAGCTGTTCCTGAAAGGAGCTACGCTACTCTGATGACACTGTCCTCCACTCTGAGCAGTGTCAGCGTGTCACTGTCACTACTAGTGTTGTCAGAAATATCGATTTATTTATACATAGATTCTGAATATTTAAAACCATTTCAATACTCATTTTCCGCAGTATTGATACACCAGTACCAGCTACACTTTCTCTCATAGTTTACTACAGTCATTCTGCTGTTCTCTGCTACTAACTTAAAAAAGTCTTTTTTGTCATGTTACAGCCTCGTTATATTCATCGTTTAATAACATTTTTTAAATTTGTTTCCTCTTAATGTCAGTTTTCCCTGTGGTATCAAATATTGTGACAACACTAGTCATTACCATCACACAGGAAGAGGAGCAGAACAACACTCATTGACATCTTATGGCGCTTGTATCATCTCATGTTGGTGCAAAGCAGTAAAACATTGATTTCTTCTGTGCCAATTGCAAAAACAATATGATATGAAGATAAGAATATAGTATATACTGTCATAATGCAGTATGGAATTGAGACACACAGATTACTGCAGGAAGCAAAATCGAGGTGCAGAATTAAACTTAGTTGATGTTAACTTACGGGCAGCACGGTGGTGCAGTGGTTGGCATTGTCGCCGAGGGTTCGTGGTTCAAACTCATGGGGTGGGGTGTTGGAACCTTGGGGTGGAGGAGCCCTTCTCTGTGGAGTTTGCATGTTCTCCCCATGTCAGCGTGGGTTTCCTGAGGGTACTCCGGTTTCCTCCCACAGTCCAAAGACATGCAGGTGAGATTAACTGGTGATTTGAAATTGCCCATCGGTGTGAATGTAGCCCTGTGATAGTCTGGTGACCTGTCCAGGGCCTAGCTTGCCTCTTGCCCAGTGTCAGCTGGGATAGGCTCCAGCCCCCCCGCAACCCCTAACAGGATAAGCGCCTAAGGAAAATGAATGAATGAAAATAACGTATTGTAACATATTACTGAGTAAAACTGTACAAATCAAACCAATATTAATAATATGACCTCATTGTTGACAGCATTGTTCTGTGTGTTTGCATTTCAGGCAGATGCTGTTCTGCAGAGTGACGCTGGGTAAGTCGTTTCTTCAGTTTAGTGCGATGAAAATGGCCCACGCCCCCCCGGGACACCACTCGGTTATAGGACGACCCAGTGTCAACGGACTGGCGTATGCAGAATATGTCATCTACAGAGGGGAGCAGGTCAGTACACAAACACATCTTCATGAATGTAAAACACTGTGACTCATCATTTTGTCTACAAAGAGTTCAAGGTGACATCGTCAAATAGCGTCAGTTTAAATCCAATGTTCAGTTTATAAGACAATAAAACAGAAAATCAGCAAATTCTGATGTTTGAAATAAATGACGATTAACGATTAGCATTTTGAATTTATTTTCTGTTCTATTACTGTACATATGTACAAGTTCAGCTCCAGAAATAACCCTAATATTTAGCTTTACTTTTGTGCTCTTTGTCCACAGGCTTACCCAGAATACTTGATCACCTACCAGATTGTGAAGCCGGAGAGTCTGGCCACGCCTGCTGCCCCCTCCGAGCAGAAGTCCTAAAATGCAATCACAGCTGGTGCCGCAGAAGGCCAAACCGCAACGGACTAGAGTCACTCTGTAAGAGGACTGCAACTGAACTAGAGGGTGTTTCAAACCTCAGCCCAAAATTAAAGTCTCCAGAGTTGAACTTGAGGTGGGCAAGGTGACGTTTCGACCAGGCAGTAGTCAGACGACCCTCGGAAAACGGGCCTGATGTGTCTAAAAAGGAGAAGAGGAGGAGGATGAGTCTCGGGGTGTGATACATGCTCGGTCCAAAGCAGCGGGCAGCAAAATCTATCAGCTTCTTTAATTAATTGGGTCTAATTTTGCAGGAGAAAATGCAATGGGTTTGATCAACATTTTCTGGAAGTGTACCAGTAAGCTGTTTTTTAAATTTGCAGGCCTTTGGCTTTATCCTGAAAACAATTAAGGAAGCAATTACAACAGGACACAGTCCAAAGCAAAACAAACATCCCTGATTTTGCACCTTTGCGCGCTGCTCATGTAATCTACCCCCGGTTTTTAATGTGTTGTTTTGATATTGTGTCCTCTTTTGGCTTTGTGCATCATCCGCAGCAACAAAACAACACCCCGAGGCCACTTCCAGAAACAGCGATTGTCGTGCTGAGAGAAGAGAAATCCAGTCCATTTTATGTTACAGCTCGCCACGTTTTCACCAATGAGGCTCATGTAAACAGGACACACATCCCTCTGTGTTCTCTCACATCTCGTCTGCTGTAAACAAAGACAAAATTATGAAACAAGTGTGAGCAGGGAGAAGTAGAAGAGATTACAGCGGACAAATACCCAGAAGTCAATAAGCAGAAAAAACAAACAGGAGACCACAATGCACTGCTGCTGAAGTGCCGGCTGCAGACTTTCCACTGCAATCCATACTGGGACCATCTTCTACACCTGCCAGTCAGACCAAACAGTTCATGTCAGAAGCCAGCAAAATGTCAAATCCATAAAACTCGCTTTCTGGTTTACGTGGCCAGAAAATCTGAATTTTGGGCAGAGCTGAGTTGTGACAAGCAAGCCGCAACCTGAGACGGCTTTCTAACAGGGTAACATGCCCTTAACTCACCAAATTCGACATTCTCAAGAACAATTACAACTGACTTTGTATTATTGAGAAAATTTACTTTCCCAATTGATCATCCTCGTTTTGTAGTCAGTATCTGGTGGTCATATTATGAACTACATCTTAAACACCTTCCACACCGGCTCGGGACGACTACAAGACAACCAGACTGTCACACACTTTTATTCCAGTTCACTCAAAGCTGCACTTGGCAACTCAGACTACTACAAACACAGATCAGAGAGTCTGAACTTCAGTACTGAGAAATCTTGTCAGGTGATGTCACTAAACCGCACACAGCAAGCTCACTGGGCCTCATTCACCACTCTTTAATTTTTACTTAAATTTGCTCTTAAGAAAAGTCGACATCAGATTGATTGCATGTTCTTAAACCACAAAATTATGCGCACTTGTGTTTTTATAAGGATGAATCCCCTTGTTCTTCTAAACCGGACGTGCGTGCCAGTTGACCCTGATTAGCAGGTAAATGTCCTGCCAATCCACATTTAAAGGGCATGACCCTGCAGGGCCGTGTGCACACTAAGGGTGGGAATCACTAGAGGCACCACGATGCAGAAGTACGATACAAGATTATTGCGATTTTAAACATGTTATGATATGCTGAGTATTGCGATATATTATCTTTTTTTAGTGGCAAATTATGGCCTCAAAAAGGAAAACTCTGTCGTCATCAACAGTTTTATCAAATAAAATTAAGTGGTCAGTCTTTTCATCTCACTTAAGTCATTTTATTGCAGCAAAATGTACGTAGCGGACTGAGTTAGCTGCCAAAAAAATTGTTTTTTGTCTGTGTAATGATACCATATTGCCACACAAAAATATCGCAATAATATGCTGTATCGATATCGTCTCCCACCCCTAGTGCACACACAGAAACTGAAAAGTTTCGTGAAGTTAAGAGTGTCCGAATGAAAGTCTAAAGAGGGTGGAGCACTGGACTCCACACGTTAAAAATAAAATGTAGAGGTTCCTCTGCAGGAAATGAACGCCAAACAAGTCATATAGCGTCAGAAGTGCATATATAAACAGAAAGCAACACAAAGTGCTTCATACAATAAAAATAATAGACCATTAAGAGCTTTATAAACCAATAAAAGGATCTTAAAATCAATTCCGAAGCACACAGGAAGCTAATGCAGACGTTAAATTTGGTGTAATGTGTGCTCTCTTTCCTCGTCAGCACACGTGTAGCTAGCACTGTAGAGTTTTGTAGTAACTGTAACTGAGCAATGTCTTTCTTAGGAAGACCAGGAAGTAGAGCATTACAGTAGTCAATTCTGCAGGTGATGAAAGCATGCATTAGTGTCTCTGTATTGGCTTGAGAGAGAAATGGTCGCACTCTGGTGATGTTCTTAAGATGATAAAATCCAGTTTTGGTTATACTTCTAGTATGTGGTTCAAAACTGAGATTTGAATCAAAGATAAGTGTTAGAATTTTTCACTTGTTGACAGGCTTGTAGTGCCAGTTCTTGTGTTGAGTTTCTCTCTCTGAGCTTCAGGACCAATAACTAAGACCTCGGTTTTGTCCTGGTTGAGATGAAGAAAGTTTTCTGCCATCCAGGGCTTGATAACTAAAATACACCCAAAAAAAAGATTAATGGGATGCTATTATTCATTCAGTGAATGCTGTATCCAGAGAACGGTGCACAACTGATGAAGAAAAAACAACAAAAAAAAAAAAAGGATCCATTACAAATCTGAGGCCAGAAGAATAAATAGCGTAATCAATCACTAAATACTGGATGACTTGGTTCCAGTTCAATGTTTTTAATGTTTAATGTTTAGTGTTTATTTCTTAAGATATAATAAAAGTGTTACTGTAATTTAAATCCTGCATTATTATACAACTGTAGAATTGAAAAAAAAAAAAGCACTCACATGCGTAATTGTGCTCCTTAGTGTGTGTGAGAACAACTCCAAAATAAGAAATAATCGGTAAATGTCAAACTGCGTTTAAAGAAAGTACATCTTGGTGAATGAGGCCCTTTATGTTTTCAAAGCCAGCCAGTACCCCAAAATAGGGAGCGCTTGCTGTCTGCTGTGATAAAGTTTTGTCACATCACCTAGTTTGGTGTGAGAAGTGACTGTTCATAACACAAGACGAAATATATGGAAAAAAAGTTGAACTTTTCAGAGTTTTGATTGGGAAAAAAAAAGTTATTCTCAGTGTCAGTTGCAGCCTAACACCTATATAACATCTCATTCTGCTACACATGTGCCAGTCATCAACACTTACATCTGGGGCATCTTTTTCTTCTGTGTTTTAATGTCAGACCGTCGCATATTCTCCCTGATGTTGTTGTTTACACGAACCTGCTGCCTTCTACCATCTCTCCTCTCTACCTGCAACTGTTGATGCCCCCTAGTGGTGCAACAGAGGCATTGCTGACCTGCAGTGTTAAGTTGAGATTAATTCCTACACATTGCTTTTTATTTGTGTTTTTCTGAGGCATATTCCATTTTCGTTGTTTTCCTTACATGTTTCCTCCGTCTTCTTAGGTCATCTTTATACTCCTGAGTTTACACTCCTCAAACACTACAAGCAAATGTGAAAGGAGCCTCGTCACTGTATGTTAGCGAGCCATTCAGCAGGCTGGTCACAGGCTTCATAGAGATATTTATATGACCGCAGATGTGCAGGTTGACTGAGGTTTGAGGATGATGAAGAGGATAACGGATGTGTTACGAAGATGATATCATGTTTCTGTTTGTATTTACCGTTTATATTTACTAACATGTACGACAAACCTCATAACAGCGAGATTAACAAGCTCTGCACACTACTTACTGTGCACTTGAACTGTTTCCTAACTATACTGACCACGTCTTTCTGTTGATTATTTATGATTATCATTTGTAACTAACGACACTGTACAGCACACGGGACCACACATGAGTTTATTTCTTTTATGTCCATCACGTCAGGTCGAGTTAAGCAGTGCGGAGGTCTTTGAGATGCCTTGAAACTGTGTGTTATGGGAAGGGAAATGGCCTTACACGAGTACTTCGCCCACAAAATGACCATTTGTGTGTATATGTGTGTGTGTGCTGCATGTTACCTTGAGTTTGTGAAGAAAACTGTTTTTCTCGCATTCCTCCACGATGAGCGGAGAATCTAAAAAAAAGAGAACATTCACAACATGTGATGCACGTTCAACAACAGCTAAACCATGTAAAAACATCTTTTTACAAGCGGCCCATAGGAGTCGCCGATATGGCTCTAAAATAATATCACCATATTTCAGGGTATTTTTGTGATAACGATAATGACAAAATGACAAATTAATTTTAAAAATGTGTTATTAATAGAATTGCAGCAAACTGAGTGATATAGTTTTACAGTTTGCCTTCAAATATTCAGTAAAAACTAAACAAAAATGATCTCGCATTTAACAACAAAATAACAAAATAAAATCTACCACAAATTACACATTTAAACAGCTCCCAAATAAATGTCCCCTGGGATCTATATATATAAATCAACAGGTGATTTCCTTCTTTTAGCAAAATCCTAAATGACTGAGTTGGGGGTTTTTTTCCACCTGGACCTTTATGCTCTGCCATTTCTCTTTTTTCCACCTGGACCTTTATGCTCTGCCATTTCTCCTCCAGTCATCACACTGTAACCTGTGACAGGCTGTTATGATACCATAACGACCGCACATTCACATATGAGTAGCTTTTTGTCGAGCCATGAGCGTCACATAGGTTTACATTACCAAAGGTTTATGACAAAATCACTTGCGTTGCTGCCGGGGGTAACAGTATGAAAATAATATGTCAATAAGTCAAAATATCGCAACTATCACGGAATGAGTTTCTCATATGATATTAAGAATTTTACCGGTATAGTGAAGATGATGTGGCACACCAGTAGCTGTCACACAACTTGTGCAGTATAATCCAAGTCTAATTTATCCAGTCACATGCTCAGTACTTCCCAAAATGTGTATTTTTGCTAAAACTTTACAAAACAAAGCACTTTTGCCTGAGCATGCATGTGCGTTTGAGCTCCTCATGCTACTTGACCATACATGAGACTGTTTGTACTGATGTGTTTAAACCAGAATGTTTTAGTGGAAATGCATTTTTGGGAAGTACTGAGCATCCGACTGGATAACTGAGACTTGGATTATCCTGCAAGAGTTGTGTGAGAGAAGGCGATATGGTTTCAATTCATTAAGAATGTTCGCCTTTTTTTGGATTCTTCGTTCATTGTGGAGACATGCGAGAAAAACAGTGTTCTTGAATTCAAGGTCACATGCAGTGAGTTTCTGATATACAAATGGTCATCTTGCGGTTGATGTATTCCCTGATTAGTTTTTTGGGAATGAACAGATTGTTTTGAAATCACATGGAAGCTTACTATGATAGGTTTACCCAAGTCATGCAGCAGCTACAGAGAGAGCCGGTTCATATCTGTTACTAAATCAGAAGGTTTATAGACATCAGTGAGGGACAGGCCATTTATATCTGACAAAGCTGCTCTGATATTTGATTTCTTTTCATCCCAGCTTTGTTCCATCACAGTGTCTGCCAGTCAAACTCAGATTTCAGCTGATGTGCACTCTTAAGGTGAAGATGACGTTGGTCTGAGCCCGGTGCAAACAAACCAATCCATGTTATGTGTGAACTGAGCCTGAAACCTCCATATGCTCTCAGAGAAAGTTAACTAGGAGCTGAAAACCGCCGCCCCTGAGACTATTAAACTAAACATTTTTGTCAAGCCGTGAAATTTTCACATCAGCGTTTTTCCTCCCGGTTTTGCCGCCCACACACTTGATAGCAATAGTTAATCTCTATAACAATAAATGATAACATAAATTATTTGAGCAGCAGCACATTTCGGCAAATTACAAAGTGACTCATTAAAGGGAAATTGAAAAGGAAATGAAATAAAACTTAAAAATTAAATGAATAAGTAGACGGAATAACAACTGATGACTAAAGTAAAAAATGAGAACAACTAATAAGCTTGAAATTAAACTGTAATGGCAAAAACTTTTCAAAGGGAAATCAAAGAGCTGCAGCACAGGGACAGAGTTAACAGTATATGGCTCTGTTTTAAAGTCAGACAGTGAAAGTGTGTTTTTAAGGGTGTTTTCACACTTGGTCCTTTTCAGCCCTCTAAGCGAATTCAGAGCGGTGACTCAGCTTTTTTGCGCATATGTGAACACTTCAGGAGAACTCAGACCTCTCTGAAGCAAACCGTACGAGGTGGTCTGAGTACGGCGGTTCGCTAAAGTTTGCAGTGCGGTTCACTTAACCTGTGCACTGTGAACACAACATGCTCCAGGTTTGCTTTGCTCTATGCCGGTGTACTTAGCCCTCTAGAACCGTGGTTCCGAACTGGTGGGTCGCGGCCCAAAAGTGGGTTGTGGGTCTAATCTGAATGGACCACAAGTGACTAACGGACAGCTACTTGACAGAAACAGCAGACTAGCTCGACAACACGTCCAAACGCAAGTATGACGCTGAATGTATTAAACGGTGTGGACCTTGAACTAATGACTAAGGAAAAATCTGGACCAGTGACCCAGACGAAACCACGTCGGCCTGTAACGCTTGCAAGGATGCGTGACTAGCAGTAGTTTGGTCCACGGAAGATACTGCACATCTCCAGATGTGGAATGTAGAATACATCAAACGGCAACAGTCTACAGCACAGAAACTGAGATTTGGTTTTCCTCCGATTTTAAGGTCATCTGAAAGCAAGGGGCTTCATAACCGCATGGCAGGGGCACGTCAAAGTAAAAACAAAACTGTGTCAGTATATATTAAATATAGTGTTAACAGAAAGAGGACTAAGGGTGCTTTCACACCTGCCCTGTTTGGTTTGGTTCAACTCAAGTTCATTTGCCCCCTAAGTGCAGTTCATTTGGGCAGGTGTGAACACTAGTGATGGCCTCATGAAGCATTTTCTTTATTTTCTGAGCCCACTAGATGGCGCTCTTGGTTTAAAGAGAGAGTCTCAAAGAATGGCAATTCAGTGTGTTTTAAACCTTAGTCTCAAAGAATGGCAATTCAGTGTGTTTTAAACCTTTTGTTGAACAAAAAGCGCCATCTAGTGGCCTCAGAAAATAAAGAAAATGCTTAATGAGGCTTCATNCTAGATGGCGCTCTTGGTTTAAAGAGAGAGTCTCAAAGAATGGCAATTCAGTGTGTTTTAAACCTTTTGTTGAACAAAAAGGCGCCATCTAGTGGCCTCAGAAAATAAAGAAAATGCTTAATGAGGCTTCATCTGGCCATCACTAGTGAACACAGCAATCACACTCAGGTGTGCACCAACACAACCGAAGGTCTCAGTCCGGTTACAAATGAACTCTGGTGCGGTTCGTTTGTGGTAAGAACATGTTCCGACCTGGATCTGAACCAACTGCAGTCACATGACACATTGTTTGGGTTAAACATGACCATGTTACAGTCCTGGAGGATTATTAATGTGCACCTCCTCCTGTACTGCCTTAATATGCACATTCAGCACATCCAATGCATCAAAACATTGTGTTCTAGTTGGAGCCGCGCCTCGTTTTCAAACTGTATGGTTTGACTAAAATGAACAATGACAATGCACTAAAATCAACCTGCATATTCGTCCCAAGGCATTTGATCTGGTCCGCTTGTAAATGCTGCCGTGAGAACACGAACCAACTCTAGGCAGTTATGCAACTTTGTAACAAAATTAGTCCCTGATTCAGACCAAAGCAAGACAACTCTAGGCCTGGAAGCACCCTAAGGCCCCATCAGAGCTGAAATTGGCCGTAAAGAGAATTGAGCCCTCTTTGAAATGAGCTGACAATGTGAACACAAAAAGTCCCTTATCTGTTGGTCCACTTTTTGGTGCACTTTAAGAGGACTGAGTTCAGTTTGTTTTAAAAGGACTATTTATGAAAACACCCTATGACAGGACTGAAATATGGCGGTGATTTTACCTGCCTGGAAGACATTTATCTGACACACTTTTTGTCCAACAAATTGTTTTTCCTCCAGTAAATTATTTTAAATCAGGCACCCAATCTCGGTCATAAAAGCTCTGATTAGATTTTTAAACAGTTGAGTGATTAACAGATCTAATTTAAAGTCAGTTTTTCGAAGACCAGCCAGATTTATTTCTCTTTCCTGTTGTTTTTCTAACACTTTCTGAGTCGTCCCTGATCAGACTCAGCACTAACAACGGTTTCAGGTGAAGCGGCAGTGTCACTGTTAGCTCTCATGGCTTATACAGAGCAGGTGGAGTTTATAGTGTTGACCTCGTTAAGGTCAGCAGCAGAACCGTATGATTTACGAGCAGGGCCGTGGGCTTTGTTTTAAATCAGACTGTAAATAAACTAACTCCAGATGGGCCTTTAATGGGTCTCTTATGGACGATTTTGAGTTTATTTTTCTTCCTTTGAAAGACTTTTCAAAGACTTTTTTATGTGTTGACTATTCGAGTTGTGTTTTAGCTGGTCTGTCTCTGCTTATCTGTCTCAAGGGCCAGTCAGCCATCTTGTAAATAGTTTGGAGGAATGTGTGCGTATGTGCGAGTGTGTGTGCGAGTGTGTGTGTGTGTGTGTGTGCTCAATCAATCCATGCCTCACCTTCTGACCTGCCTTCTACCGAAAGCCACCAGTTTAATTAACACATTTCCTCATCAGTAATGTTTGACCTCCTGTTGTACAGACGGTTACAGAGCTGCTGACATGTGGAACAGATGAACTCTTCACTCTTGTACAGAAAAAAATCTTAATAAAAGAACTTAACAAAGTGTATTTCTGTGTTAGTCTACTTCTGTGTTCACTTTATTGGCACCACGTCGTTACTAATCAGGATGTACTTTTTAATTAATCTTGCCTCTGTTTTTTGTTTGTTTTTTATCTCCACTGAAGCAGGCAAGTCAATTTTGTCAATCCACAAAGCAATTTTCGGGTTAAATGGATATTTTCATTCTAAGCCTATACACTATGTTCTCAATACAAAATATTAGAAAGTAGTGTTAGGTGAAAATGAACGAAGCAATCTTTTTGAACGACTCTTTTTAGTGTCTGGTATGTACCGGGTCAGCCTGTCGAACATCAGAGTGCTCATACATACCCGACTTTTCCAACTAAAAAGCCTTAAAAGGCATTGAATTTGTTTATTAAAAAAAACAAGGTCTCAATTGGTATAAAAGGTCTCAAATCAAAAGTTTTAAAAAGACATGGAAAGTAGATTTTTAGGTTTTTTTTCTGCCATTGCATTACAAAATTTCTAAATAATTGTGAATGTCTATTTTATTTTATTTTATTTTTTTTAGATTTTTAATTTACCAAATGCCTTGTATTAAAGGCACTAAAAATTTAGGTTATATCCATCTATTTTCAACCACCTATCCTAAGTTGGGTTGCAGGGGGCAGCAGGCCAAGCTGAGCACCCCAGACGTCCCTTCCAGCTCCTCCTGGGGGACCCCAAGGTGTTCCCAGGCCAGACGAGTTATGTAATCCCTCCAGTGGGTTCTGGGTCTGCCCCGGGGCCTCCTACCAGTGGGACGTGCCCGGAACACCTTTAACGGGAGGCGCCCAGGAGGCATCCTGATCAGATGCCCGAACCACCTCAACTGACCCTTTCGACATGAAGGAGCAGCGGCTCTACTCCATTGGCACATATAGCTACTTTCTGGTAGCGATGGCCTCATGAAGCCTCATGAAGCATTTTCTTTATTTTCTGAGCCCACTAGATGGCACTCTTGGTTTAAAGAGAGAGTCTCAAAGAATGGCAATTCAGTGTGTTTTAAACCTTTTGTTGAACAAAAAGCGCCATCTAGTGGGCTCAGAAAATAAAGAAAATCCTTCGTGAGGCTTCATCTGGCCATCACTACTTTCTGGTCCTCTGAATGTCCCCAAAACATTGACCTGCACTTATCTACTAAGTTAAACATCTGAAAGTCACTAACTTTTTTGGCCAGGGTATTATTTTTGTTTTTAAAGTAAAAAAGTGTTCTGCGGAGTAAACATATTCTAAGACTTTATTAGAGATATTGGAAATATGTTACTTCTAGTTAATATACAAAGAAATCAGCAACATTTTGATATGTGTGATGTGATTTTAAAGTCTGTAGTGGGTGATTGTTGCTGGCTTACATCATTTCATCACAGTTTGGTCGGCACATGTGCTGACCAACTGTAAAAATAAGAGTAACTGTATTTTTGAGAGATTAAAATGTTTTAAAAGATTAAAAAAAAATTAAAATGTTTAAATTGTTTTTTTTACTTGTTATTGTTTCTAATGGTCAAAGGCATTAAACACTCCTACCAACTGATTGATTAAAAATTTGGGTTTTCAAAATAGGCAGATATTCTGTTAATTGTTTTCTGGTTCTTGTTTGAATTAAATGTTCAAATTGTTTCTGTTGGTTGATTCATTTTTTGTAACTTTCTACCAAATGCAAAACATGACTTTGATTACAAATCACCTAATTTTAGAAAACATGTGTTCATTAAAACATTTATTTATGGCTGAGTCCTTACCCTTTCATTTCCTGCTGATTAAAATATTATAACATAAATTATTGTTACCTCTGTCTCCAAACTGTGGTTGGGAACACGCTGACTTATTTGCATTAAGTTTAGTTTGGCTTGTTATTAGCTGGTAACTAGCTTCCAGCGGTTTGGACCACTCTGTAGAGGGAAGGAGGACGAGGTGTTCAGGTGCCATTCACCAACAATGGCATTATTGCAGTCTTCACCACAAAACAACAAACATGGCCTTCTCATGAGGTCTAACAGCAGCCCTGAACTCATCTAGACACTTAATTCTACTGCTATCATCACTGTTTGCTGCATGAGTCTTCACCATGACACCCCAAGAGAGGGGAAAAAGGGTGAGCCCGTTACACCATGCCACACAAACACAGCAGAAAGTTGAGCCAACCCATCCCGGTCTCCCCTAACAAGCTAATCAACAACCATAAGCATCTCTAGGTATTTAATGCACCCCAGACACAGTGACATCTGACAGACCAAGAAGGTCCATTTCAAAATCACAACATTTATTTTCTTGACTGAGATTAGGGAGGGAGTTTACTGTCTTAAAACACCAATCCATGCTGTTTCCTGTACTGTTCAATTGATTTTCTGCTTTTGTTAGGAGATGAATTATGGCCGTGAGGGTGTTATCGTTTTTCAGCTCAGACAATCCAAGAACAGGAAGAAACTGCAATTCATCAAATGAAACACTCATCTGGATAGTAAATCAGGATGGTGAGAAAAAGCAAAATCATCAATACTGCGGCCGATAAAGAGAGCCAGTGAACCCTTTTGGTAATCCATCTAAACACTGGAGCTTCTGGCATATTAGGAACCACAGGGGCCAGACTGGAGCCAGCTGCTTCTCTTAGAACGGCCAGTATTCTTTCACCCAAATAGGTACAAACTTAAGGAATGTGGTTCAAAAAAGTTTTGTGGAGAAGCCAAGTAGAAGTTTTATTTGTCGCATCATAAGTTCGTGGTAGCCCATGCCTGCCAACATTAAAAAGAACTAGAAATTGTATTTTTGCATTTGGTGCACATGGTGTATGACAAAACAATTTGAATTATTTCTGCCATAATAAAAATCAAATGTGGAACCTTGAAACAACCTTGAACACTGAATGGGATATAACATCCAATCAGCTACAAAGCAAAAGAAATCAGAGGACATTTTCCCAACTGGCTGACTTGAACAGATTTTAAGTTTAAGTTAAGTTAAGTTTATTTACTTTATTAATCCCCCTGAGGGGAAATTCAATGTTTTCACTCTTGCTTGTCAAGCCTTGCTCAAGGGCACCTTGGCAGTGCCCAGGAGGTGAACTGGCCCCTCTCCAGCCACCAGTCCACGCTCCATATTTTGGTCCGGACGGGGACCCTCTGGTTCCCAACCCAAGTCCCTATGGACTGAGCTACTGCCGCCCCATTTTAAGACAAAGCCTAGGAAAATCCTAACATTAGGACAGAAAAGAAAGAAAAAACACCTTGTAATTTTTCAGGTTTAGGTGTGCATTGTCTGTCAATCTGAGAATAAAAAAGTTCTACTAAAAAATGAAATAATTCATTTAAAACAATTCCATTCATTCTCCATAGTATTACAGCAGTGTTGTGTTTTGGAGTAAAATGAAAATTATTTGCCTGTAGCATTTCCAACTACATTTGTAATGTCTCACAGATAATGCACACACAAATGAAAAATAACATTTCAATTTGTTATTGGCATCCCTGGACTTTAGCTTAACCTACATGATAACAGATATTGAATAGAAATATAAAGATAGACACCACAAACATAAAAAATGATCAATGCATGCATCTTTTCCTCCAGACATGGTCTACAAATTACTTATTTAAACCGATTTGGTCCACCACGCAGATCAGTTTATAATCTAAACAAGCCTTTTGTACAGATCACACTGACTGACCAAACCAATAAATGCAAATTGAAGAAGTCCCTTTGGGCTCTGTCCTTATTTATCTGCAGACAACCGCAGCAATAACAGTTTGAAGGTGCAGGCAAAGAGGGTGAAAACAGTACAATCCCATAACTTTAACAGCCGCAAAGCAAAGTTGCGGTGGGCACAGCATCACCAAAGAACCCGAGGGCATAGGGAAAGCACAAAGAGTCAGAGAGAGGGAGTGTATGTAACTCACCTTATTTGAAGCTATGGTTAATTTGATTTTCTTCATGAAAACACAGTGGTTAATATCCATGATTTCCTTCGAGACTGATAGTACGGAAGGTGGGCAGCAACCACATCACTTTGGCACTGCTTCTTTAATCAACGGATATCAGTTTCACCTTGAGTTACTAACCTGAGTTCACCACACACTGACTGGCATTGACAGCTGTTACCCACCAGGGGGCGCTGTTTTACTAGTTTGTGGAAAGCAAGTCAGAAGTACTGTGGAAGAAGGCCAGGGAGAGGATTTAAACACATTTAAAAATGCATGTTCAGTGTATTCCTTCTGTGAGCCAACCCTCCACAACAGAAGATGTTATTTTTATTTATTTATTTGTTTTTTTTTAAGACATACCATACCATAACATATTTTTATCACATACTATACTATGACTTTTCTTCATGATTTGG
>NC_065514.1:14733457-14802860 GCF_006386435.1 Epinephelus moara | reverse complement strand
GTCGTCCCAAATCATGAAAAAAAGTCATAGTATATAGTATGTCGTCCCAAATCATGAAAAAAAGTCATAGTATAGTATAGTCACACAAACCATGAAAAAACATCATAGTAATGTATGTCATACGAAATCATGAAGAAAAAGTCACAGTATATGATATATCCATGAATTGTCATCTTTTTTTTCATCATGACTTTGTTACAGCTTTCCTGCGAATCACAGTCTCACCTTTTGCTGAGTTCTTACTTTGCTTATGTTTTGTGGCAAGCATCTAAAAATAGGCTGAATGAGGACAATTAAATCTCATGACCACTAGGTGGTGCTACAAACTAATATTCTCTTTTCTCACAAGGTGCATAAAAGAAATGCCACACAAAGAGGTTCCTGGCACTTGAAATAACACGATACACATGCTTTCCATAGATTTCCCACTTTACCACACATTGATTAAAATCTCATAGACTTTGTTGATTCATATCATTTAAAGCAGGAGCACAGAACACCAATTGTAGCATTTGAATATTGAGTATTTGTGGTTTTCTCACAAATTTTCTTTGCTAGATGTGTTAAATAAATTATTCAAATACTAGAATCACATCTGTAAACCACATCTGTAGGAATACTTTCGATAATTTACCTATTTACTGTTTACATATTATGCTTCCATAACCCTTTCCACCAAAATCTGTTCTGGATTTAATTGCATTAGATTGTGTGGGTTTTACTGTTATGTGTCCACCCACTTGAATGTATTTGACTTTCCACGTGTTATCTTTGACCTCTGGCCTCCTTGGATTATTTTGGACAGCTATATTTACTTTAGAAGCTTGATTTGTAAGAAGAGGCACTTCAGTAAAAATCCCACTCAACTGGCTTTGGCACTGTTACGTCACCAATCTGTGATTAGATGAGTCATTTGATGGTGTTTTTTTTTTTTTTTCTTTCTTGAACGAATCTCAAAACCTGCATCTCCTGCTGTACTTCTACTTGTGTACTAATACCTTCGCTACCCACTGCATCAATTTACATGATAGCCTTTCATATAGCATCCAAAGAAAGCACATACACCGTATTAATTAAGAACATTGTTTATTCAACAGTGGATCTTGAGTAATAAATAAATGCACAGATCATTCATTCCACAATAAAATTGAGGGAAAGTTGTTTTGTTTTTTTTATATAAATGTCCCAGTGGAGGATTGATATTGCCATGATGGGTAAACAGCATTGACCAGACAAAGAGACAGTCTAGACAGATGGACTAACACAGAGAGGCAGACAGGCTGACGGACAGACAGACGGACAGACAATTACCACACAGATGTGTACAAAGTATTGCGTTTTTCACTGATTGGCTCTCTTTTCTCTCCCACTCCGTCTCTCTCTGTCTCTCTCTACGTGGACAAAATGTCTTTTATGCAAAGTCTAGTCAGTCTACCATCACCATGATGTGCAAATCAATCATAAATTATAAATACAGTATTGCATCACTTCAAAGTGCTACAGAGATAGGTGCCGACAATCTTCAAAAAACAGAAAAAGGTTTGTTTTCTTTGAAACCCTGTATGTGTGTGTGTGTGTGTGTGTGTACGTGTCTGCGTGTGCTTGTGTATCTGTCGTGCGGACGTCACGACCCGGGTATAAAAGCAACCATGGTTTGGACTTTGTGCCTTTGGATGTCTAGCACAGAGTGTAAAGCTTAGCCCGGTCAAAAGCAGAAGCGATACAAACATTGTCTCAAATTGTGACATTACGAAGAGTTGACATGATGTTTGGGGTGTTTGGGTGTGATGCCTTAAAAAGTCACTGCTGTTGTTTTCCTTGAGCAGATTGTAAGTACGGTATTGCATGACGTCAGAAAGAGCTGTGGACAATCTTTAAAAACAGCTGAATTAGAAAGACAACTTCCTGTTATTGGGTTGTGGTCTCAAAGCTCAAAGCTATCTTCTCTTTTTCTCCATCACTCCTTATTTTCAGCATGGATTTAAAAAAGTGAAATCAATAAATAATTGTGTTTGATTTTAACCTGGATTTCCCTCACGAGGAGCAACACTGAGGGTCCCTGATGTTTGGTAGGCAGAGTGTACAACACCGATGTTTGAATGTACCCGCTTTGAAAATCTAGTGACAAGAATATATATATGCCAGAAAATTAAAAAAATCATCAAAGCACAATTTTTGTCCACTTCTCATTAGTGATGGCCAGATGAAGCCTCATGAAGCATTTTCTTTATTTTCTGAGTCCACTAGATGGCGCTTTTTGTTCAGCAAAAGATTTAAAACACACTGAATTGCCATTCTTTGAGACTCTCTCTTAAAAGCAAGGAAAAAAAGAAAATGCTTCATGAGGCTTCATGAGGCCATCACTACTTCTCATTAGTGTCTATTTGTGGTTTAGGAAGTTTGTCTTCATAGCTTGGGGAAATCTGTTCAGACACTGCTTTAAACATATATATTTGTACGTTTTGTCATCCTGCAAATCGACTGTCAGTGTAACGTCTAACATGGACTCACTTTAGTAGAGTGTGTTTTGTGTTTGTGTGCATCTGTGGGTGTGAGAGATGAAGAGAGAAGCTTTTGCTTTTTTGACATTGTGAAAAAAAGTCTGCACTGCACGGCTGAAATGCTGATTTTTTTTTTTTAAAAGTCTAACATTCAGCAATCGGCTTTCTAGCAGCACACCTAAATCCATGGGATACCTTTGTGAACAAGGCACAAACATCTTAAACGACCATTCGCTGGTGATGCACATTTTAGCCCAAATTTCCAAAGCATCCTGTAGGAGCTAATATTTTGAGTTTGTTTGCTGTGAAAATAAATTTGCAGAAAAGAAAAGCAACTGATTAAAAGGTATGTGTGTTGTGGAGAATGGTTAACAGTAAAAAAAAAATTCTTTATAATGTGTTGAAACGTACAAAACCATCAGAATGGTCCTTTAAGTGGCTGTCTTCCAGAGCCCGTGCTCCAATGTTTGCCCCAAATTAGCAAAACCTAATTTTTGTGATGACATCATTCCCTCACAGCTTTTTTTCTTTCAGCCCTTTCATCCAAAAAAAACAACTTTTTTGTGATGTAGCAAACGGGGTTTCCTACGGTGTGTATCAGGGGCCTGCAGTGGGGTTTCCCAGTCCATTTAAAAAGGGCCCTGGCCTTTATTTGGCATGTGATTTTATTTATTTAGCCTCTTCAGTGAGGAGATGAGGAGCAGAGGAGAAGGGGCGTACGGGGTGAAAATGAGAGGAAGAGATGAGAGGAGGAGGAGGAGGGAAGGAAGGAATATAAAAAGGATGAAAAGGAGATGAGAGGAGAGGAAGGTGTGTGTGGGGGAGGAAGAGACACAGAGAGGAAGAGGACGTATGAAAGACAGGAAGCTCCGGTCAGAGCACCTGTCACTGAAGAGGCTCCTGCTTTCTATCACCGTCTCCTCCCCTCTTTTTTCCATCCATCTCTTTTGTCTGGCAACAGGAGGGACACCCAAAGGGGAAAGAGCGGGTGCTTAAAATTCCTCCTTCCTTCCTGTGTCCATCTCCTCTCCTAAAGACCTGTTGTCTCCATAGCAACAGACCCTGTCTTCATACTGAGCTTATTCAGTTGGTAGTCATGAATGTGTGTGTGTGTGAGGCAGAGAGAGTTTGCTGCCGCTCATGCCTCTCTGTGTCAGAGTTTGTGTGTCAGTGTGCCCCTGTGCATGTTGTTGTTGTTTTTAAAGGAAGAGGGTGTATCTTCAGTAAACGTCAGTCCAACACTTCGTCCGAACTCGTCTGCTGAAACAAGTTTTGAAAGCCAGTTAATTTTTGGTCAAATTGAAGAAATCTTAAAATGGAAGGAGCGCTGGCTGGTTTCTGAACTTTAAAAAGTTTGTTTTTTTCCCAGTCTTTCAGTTTTGAATCAGGCACCGTGTCGCTTCTCACCTCCCCGCCCTGGAAGCATGTACATACTGCAGCGGCCAGTGAGACTGACAGCTCTTCCAGCCAATGGCAGCCCAGTCTGTGCTGAGTCAGTTATTTGGGGGGAAGGCTGTGATTGGCTGTCCATCAGCAGCCGGGGGAGGTCGTGAGCGGGCTGTGGTGCAGGTAGGCGGGGTTCACCACTGAAACTGGGAAGTTGAAGATGAACGGAGAGGTGGGCGTGGTCGTCGTTGCCGTGGAGGCCGTCGAGGACTTGGGTCCGAGCAGCGGGCTCGCAGTGGCGACCGCTTCGGCGGCGCACGAGGTGGCGAGGAGCTGCGACTCAAACTGCAGCAGCTGGCCCATGAAGCTGAAGTTGGGGGAGATGATGCTGCGACGGCGGCGTACGAACTCAAAAGCTTCGTCCAAGCGCACACGCTTCCTCTTCATCAGGTAGGCCAGGCAGATGGTGGCGGAGCGGGAGATGCCTGCTTGACAGTGGACTAGCACTCGCCCACTGGAGTCCCGTACTGAATCTGAGGAGAGAGGGGGGTCAGAGGTCAGATGTTTCCATGGATAATAAATATAATTTAGTTTTTATGAGATACTAAAAAATCCCAATTGTGCACACTGGAATAAGATACCTGCTAAATATCAGCATGTTGTCAATGTCAGTATCTGGGTTTCAGAAGTATTTTCTGGATATGTGTACAGTGCATTCAGGAATATGGGTCTCAATTAAAATGTTCTTTTTTTACCGCAGTTTGCAACACACAAGCTCTGGTATGTTTACAGCCAGCTCTGTGCATTGTCATGGATGTGTAGTACACAAACCAGCTAACTAACAGTTTGCATGGCTGTGTTGAGAAGCATGCCCAAAACAAAAAAGCCCCCATTTCTGGTCAGAATGAGAAACACACCTACTTTTAAACATTCTAAAACAGTGGGTCCCAACTGGTCCAGCCACAGGGTCCAGATTTCTCCTCAGTCATTATTTCATAGTCCACATATTTTAATACATTTAGCGATTTACATGCATTTGGACACATCATCAAGTTAGTTTTGCTGTCTCTGACAAGTAAGTCCTTTAGTCACTAACTCTACAGCAGCAGACAGCACTTCAAAATAAAAGCTCTGTCCTGGAAATCTGCACTCGACACTCGACTTTAAAAAAAACAACTGTTTTTTACAAACTTGACACATTTGTAAGTAACTAGCAGTCCATTCAGAAAGGACCCGTGATCCACTTTTGGACCACAACCCACCAGTTGGGAACCACTGTTCTAAAAGAATTGGATATTAGCAGGATTTTGGATACGCGCATATATCACAACGTCAATCTTTTCAAGATGGTGGCTGAAGAGTCAAAGTTTGCCATCAACTTCCGCCAAATTTGAAACCCCCCCCAAAAAAACCCTATTTTGATGCAAAGACACGAAATGGCACAAGCAGCTCCTTGTGTTCCACTTTCCCATATTTTGACACGATGTTAGGGTATGTTAATCAGAGTATGCCCAACTGCACGTAAGCAGGTATATTATCGGAATATTCATTAGCCATGCTAAGTAGCTAATGTAGCTAAGTAGGAATATCGTCTTTTTCGGAATAAGGGCAAAAAGTGTACTATTCTGTGCATGTAAACACGGTCATAATTGTGCCTTAGGTTAGCCTTGCATAGCTGAGCATGGCTTTAGACTTGTATACTGTGTTCACATTATGTGCAACAACACAACAGCGTGACCAGCTACGTTATCGCTGAGTTGATGTTAACGTGTTTGTTGATCAAGCGCTCATTAACATAGCTACGTCTTCACGGGCTGTGCCTAAACTAAACTAAACGGCAACATTTATATCTGGTCAAAAAATATCTATGCTTTTGTCTAATGTTTGAGCCCCTTTTTTAACATTACACTTCGCCACTCCATCGCATCCCCATGTGCATCGCAATGCACAGAAAGCTAGCATGGCGTCAGCTAACCAAGCTAAATAACACAGTGTGACAGCTAGAAACAAAAAGGCGTGATTGGTTGACACTTCACTGCGTAATTGGAGCACAGAAAAAAGCAGAGCTCAACTTTTGTTTGTTCGTCACACCCGTCAGCATCAACAACTGAAGGGTGTCAGTTTGTGGCTTCATGTCAGCAGCAGCTTCTATTGCAAATGAATTGTAGCCTGTTGCTGTGTTGTTGCTAGTGTCAACACAGCATTCGACTTGTTTTTGTTTTGTTGCTGTGAGTTTTTTTTTTTTTTTTTTTTTGTGGTGGTTTGCTTGAAGCTAGATTTCCATTATAAACAATGACAGTCTTTTCCTGTTTATTTTAATCTCTAGGCAACTCAGCTTTTTGTTTTAGGGTGAAAAAGGCCCCATTTGAACTCGGTGGCACCAAATAGCCGGATAACACTGACACACCTCAACATGTAGTCCACATTAAATGCAAAGGAGAAGCTAATGGCTTATTTCCAGCAGCTCCTCATGTTTGCAAAGAATAAAAATTCTAGACTTAATCTTTCCTTATCTCGGAGAGAAACAATTTCTGAACAGAAGAAGAAGAAGAAAGGAGGTATCATCATTCTGTGTGGACACCATGAACCCCAACAAACAAACTGTCACCCTAAATGCATTTTTTTGTTTGTTTTGTTTTTACAGCCACCAAGTATTTTAAACTCCACAGATGCACGGCTTTGCCTCAAGCTGTTTTCATTTTGTCTCCTCCACACTTTCATGCCTTCCCCTCTCTGTGCAGTCAAACTAACCTCAAAGTGAGAAAGCAGCAAATCACATTTAACTGAAACACGCAAGTGCAAAAAAAAATTGAGTCATCAGCCTCTTTCACACTTCCTCCCCGTCCTATTTATGTCTCTGCCTTTTTTCAGTACGTTCAGACGCACGCCATTACTTTGTTACTGTGAATAACCAGATTTAGCTAATAGTTTAATAAAGCAACTCAATTTCCCGAGCAGCTTCAGTTTGAATGATTAGGTGGACGGTCATTTATGGAGCATGTGTTGCGGCCTGTAGGAAATTAGACACCCAGTGATGTTTTATTGTCTTTGCATGTTAATTAGTCTAATTTTCCACCACTGCTGCTGTTTGAAAATAAAATTACTGCTTTAAATCCAGCTCACTTCATGACCTTTGTGGCACACAAGCAGCAGAATATTTACTGGCATTCCTCTAAATGCACAGAAGCCTGATTGCAAACAACCTCCTCCCCTATCTCTCGCTCTTTGTGTCTTGCTCTGCGTCTCAGATGTCTACATTTTCTCTGTCTTTCACACACAAACAGACAGATTTCAGGTAACTCCACCACAGCGTCTGTTCACCCGGTAACAGTGGATGAGTCAGACTCTGGTCCCACAGCAGCTAACTATGACGCATACCAGCACCTACACACACACAGACCACACGCTCACGAACATACACTCACAGCGTGGAAACGACACACACAGTGTCTACGCACGGCGTGGATATGCAAAGCAAAAGCAAATCACACACTTGCTTATATTACACACAAACACAAACGAGAAATCGTGCTCCAGAGAGATGATTGATTGGGATATTTTCCCAAACGCTTCCCTCTGTCTTCCCCCTTGATTGTGTTACATCGTTTTGTTCTGCAACGGATTAATCTGATTAAATTTGTTGGGTATTTTCTTTCTTTTTCTGCCTCTGCAGAATCCGCTGAAATGTGTGCGATGGAGGACTACTTGGAAATAATAATTTTCGACAGATCCCAATGAATAAATATCTGATTTGTCATCATGTGCCTGCTCTATATGCACAGTGTATCCGCTGCATGAAAGCTTTTCTCTGAAAGATCTTTTTCTGGGGGAAATTCTCAGACGCTCCGAAAATGGAAAGAAAGCAATATCCCAGCAATGATAACTAAGCACACAAAACAAAGATATACGATTTAGTACACATGAACACATGTTTAGACCTGCAATTATTAGCTGGATGAAAGAAAACTAATCTATTTTTATGATTGATTGAGTCTATTTTCAGGCAAAAATTTGATAGTTCCAGTTTGTCAGATGTCAGAATTTGCTGCTTCTCCTTGTTTTACATTACCTTAAATTAAATATCTTTAGGTTTTAGACTGTTGGTTGAACAAAACAAGACATATGATATCAAATTGTGATGGGCACTTTTCATATTTTTTCCTTTTTTATTTATTGGCAAATGATTAATCGAGGAAATAATCAGCAGATTATTCAATCATGAAACAACTAGAAGTAGAAATCCAGCATATGTCTTGTCATTTATACTGAAAAGGTCTTTGATATGTTCTAGCAGACGTATTAAACACACTTAACTAAGATTAACTGTTTTAACATGACCTAAAAACGAAGCACATGAAGCACAAAACATGCCATTTCATTGGTGGTTATCCACCGTGGGAAAGCATTTGTTCTGCTAAGATACCACACACACACACACCACACACACTCACGCACACGTCACACACTTACTCACTGACCTATGAACTCAATAGCCTCCAGGAACCAGGAGCTGATGTCTTCTTTATGGTTGTCCTCCACGGGAATACATTTGTACTGGTACGCACCCTCGAAGTGGTTGGGACAGTCGGCAGACACGTTCAGCAAGGCGGAGATTCCTATGGCGTCCAGAACCTCTTTCTTTGAGGCGTGGAGGGCGCTGCCAAGGTAGAGGAATGGGAGGATCTCAACTGGGCCGCCCTGGAGGAGAGATAGATGGGAGAATATTGATTTATTTGTTATTTCTTTTAGGAAATCAGCAGTGAAGAGTGTGTCTGTTCTGAGAAATGACTGTATAAAAATAACAGACATAACCACCGTGACGTCACACACTCCCGTTTGTGTATAGTGAAGACATGACGTGCCTTACTCCACCTTCCTTGGATTTGCTTAGCCTGAAAATCTAACCCAACCAATCTCACTCCTCTTGTCTAAACTGAACTAACCCAACCAACCATGGCAACGACTACTAGCCAGTCAGAGGAAGAGTAGGGTCCTGTTTTGAAGCCTCAAATTCGGCATTTTGGCCGTCGCCATCTTGGATATTTGGAGCCAGAAGTAACTTTTGTAAAGCTGGGCATTTTAACATGGGTATCTATGTGAATTCAAGTAGCCATTTGAGGCACTGCAGTTTTTGGCACTTCCTCATTGGTTTCATTTTTAGGCCCCGGAGGATGCCGCTTGCTTCTGAGACAGTTTGTTCATAATTCATTCAGTCAGTCAGTCTTCATTCATTGAGTCATTACGGGAAGAGACATCTCCTGACCCAGCTCGGAGAGTTGTGTAAGACAAAGAATGCACTGTCTGAGTGTGCAGCAGAGGCCAGATGGCAGATGACTTCAGTATAAGTGTGACCTCGCTTAAATACTTTGCTAATCACATCAGCCGCGCGTTTCATCGGACAGGGGTAGGTTATTATCTGTGTGATTAATGCAGGGTCGTTTGATATGCGACTATTTAGTTTGTTAGTTTCAAGCTAAGATATGTCCCCCATATGGGAACACATCTCGCTGATGAACTGAACAATGTTTACATGCTCAAACTAAAAAATTCAGAGAAAGTATTAGCACTGTTTTCAGCTCATTAGTAACTACAATAGATCTATCTTGTGGATTTACATTCACTGTTCTCTCAGACTTCACTGAGGACACCGTGTACTTTTTCTGTGATCACACTTTTATCAGTGGGGAAAGCAAAACTGTTACTCTGAGAAAAATATGCTCCACAGCAATAATTCATCAGACCGCAGTTCTACTCTGTGACATTTATGACATAACACTGAATGAGGACGTGAAGAATTGTTACATTTCCTGGAAAAATGAAGTTATCTGATGGAGCATAAAAATGTAAATATGTGTATGCAAGAGGGTGCATTTCTTTTTAACCACTGGGGTAAACACATTTAATAAATGGGGGGTTTGGGGGTTCTCGTCAGAAGATTTTGAGTATTAAACACTTAATTTTTGCATTTGGGTGAATTTTTTTGCATCAATTTATGTGTGTGTGTGTGTGTGTGTGTGTGTGTGTGTGTGTGTGGGGAGGCTGGGTTTTTTCAACAAGGGAAGGGCGATATGGAGAAAATCAAATACAACAATGCTGTTGACAAAAAAACCTTGATAGTGATATTGTGACGATGTTGTATGGTTGACTTGGTGCTTTCACAAAATATTTACACCATGACATTTTTCATAAATAATCCCCAGTAATATGGATTTAATTACTAAGTAGGTAAAGGCAAATAATAGAACAGCTGGAAGGGCCTTTCTTTTTTCTTTTTTTACGGTGTATGCTTTTCATTTCTTCTAGACTATTATTGTAAGGCAACATTAAATGTGCAGCTCCTGAGTTCAAGACAAATTTCCCTATGGGTACAATAAAGTATACCGTATCGTAGTGATGGCCTCATGAAGCTTCATGAAGCATTTTCTTTATTTTCTTTTTTTTTTTTAGATGGAGCTCTTGGTTTAAAGAGAGAGACTCAAAGAATGGCAATTCAGTGTGTTTTAAACCTTTTGTTGAACAAAAAGCACAATCTAGTGAGCTCAGAAAATAAAGAAAATGCTTCATGAGGCTTCATCTGGCCATCACTACCGTATCGTATCATATCGTATCACATCGTATCATATCATATCGTAAGTTCAGAAAATTACTTCACTTTACTGTAATGCAGCCTTTAAAACCAGGAAAAGACAATGAGACAAGACAATATCTAGTCTAATAACATTATATTAATATAATATCGACGTACTGCCCAGCCCTATTTTGAGGAAATTAATTGTTGGTCATAACATTTAAATGCCTGAGCCAACATCAGACCACCACTAACACTGCAGGCACCCTTCATGATGAAAAGATTTTATGATTAATACAACATGTTAGGCTGAGTGCCACTAGTATTTGTGCAAGTTATGTCTTCTCTGGCGTTCTGCAACGTATTATAAAAAGAAAATATTTCCACAGAACACATACACTATATCGAGTCTGTTACATAAAGAAGAAGAAATATATCCTGATATTTGGGGCCAGTTTTATTTTGAAACATACACAGAGCATATTCCAGTGTAAGAGTAGAAGTATGGTTTTCTCTTTCACTGGACCTGAGGGGTCAGCCAGTTGGCGGTCCATACCGGTAGTGAGACTTATTGACGAGGGCTCTGTCTGTTTATGTCACTGCCGCTGACGACCTCGGTACTGACACAGCGTCAGGAAACGATCAATACTGCTAAGAGATGTAATGTGAGGAGGGGGGGGTGGAGGCTGAGAGGAAAACAGCGAGTGAGAGATCCAACAGGAAGCTACAGGATTTGCTGAATTAAAAAAAATAAAATAAACAGGAACATTTGACTTTTTGCTGAGACTATCAAGCGTTTTTCTTAGAGAGCACACAGAGGCTGGATTGTCTGCATTGTGCTCCTCGTGCGTTCCAGGGGAATTAAACCCAAAGAACATGTGACTGTGAATGTGAGGCCTCGAAAAGTAGATCACTGACCAACAAAGCCAGACCACCCAGGTCACAGGAAGAGACGCAGAGGTGAATCAATAGTGAACTTTGACCTCCAGGGTGGTCTATCATCTGGCACGTTCAAACAGATTTTCAGATAATATTCCTGTCAGTTTACGTTGCTTTTCTCACGTAGCCTTTGGACTGACGAAACAAGGTTGTAGCTATACTTTCACTGCTTTGGACTTCCAGTGTTTGCACATGGCAGCTTTCTGTGTCAGTGTGTACAACTGTCTGTCTGCTGTGGTGTCTTACCTGGTCGTGGTGTGGCGTCCCACATGACGAGCAGGCAGAGTCGATACTGGACTGGCTGGTGAGGGTCGGTAAGGATTTGGTCTTTATACAAAACTCTGGGTACTCTGAGAAAAACCTGTCGTATCCACCTGGGAAGGAGAATGACACAATCAAATATGATGCACAGTGTATCTTAAATTAGACACAATATTATAGTGAAATCAGAGATTCCCCTGGAATATTACAAAGGTAGGGATTTCATTGTGCACACTACAGAAGCATACATCAGGACAAAAGAAGCATTAACATCGCAGCACAATCTGCACCAGGATTTACACCTCTGCATTCAGCAAGCTTGACATAAAGTCTATTAAACCGACCCCTGGCCTACTCCGTCCTGTGTCTACTACCGTGGATTTGAAAACAATTTCATCATCCCTTTGCTTTTATTCCCCCCTTTTTAATACATCTGCAGACTGACCGCTGCTCTCTGCACCTCAGGGATCACATCAGATTAACTGGGGAAATGTCATCTTTATAAGCTACACACATACACCCCTGTGCTTCAAGGCGTCTACGTCATTAGGTTGCACACACACACACACACACACACACACACACACACACACACACACACAGACACACATGCACAAAAAAAAGAATGCGCCACAGCTTGCAGCTTGCAGCAGCTTTGCCTTTTCAAATTCCCTGCAGTCTAAATATAGTCTGGTGGGGTAAATCAAGCGTTGATTTTTTTTTTAGATTTTTTTTTTTTTTTTTTTTTTTACAGCATCCCATCGGTGATTTACCCCGAAGCTGACTGTTTTCTGAAGGGATCATGTGTGTCCTGTAAGTCCCTCCGGTTTGATGTGGCTTCCATGCATCAGCATTACCTCATTCACTCAGCTCACAGCCATTGGTCTGTGTGTGAATGTGTGTAGCTGTGAGTGACTGAGTGAGTGCGTGTATTGTAAAAAAAAAAAAAAAAAATACACTAGTGTGTAAGAATAGAGTAGGCACAGTTGGGAAGATATTTTAATATGGGGTTTAAATCAGGCTACTGAGCAGCTACAAAAACAATGTTCAGTATCTTTATGGAGGTAATAAAATAATATTGATTATGGCTGTTGAAAAATAAAATGAGCAATGCCCCAGATAAGCTGGTGGCATATCTATTGAAATTTTGAGCTCTGATTTAAAGCCTAAATTAAAGGATATTAACACTATTATTAAAAAAAATTAAAGTGCAGTTTTATTATTATTTACTACAGATATAACAATATTATTAGACCTATTGTGACTAAGAAATGACTTGTTATAGGTTGTTTTTCCCCCTTTGAAAGGCTGAATTTGACATCAAAATAAGCATTGGCCTATTTGTGTTATTATTAATTCAATTTTTATTATTACATTTGATATTGCTGCCCTATAATGAGGTTAAATCAAAGAATAAACTCCTGGTATTTAAAGACCATACTGGCCCTATTTTATCATGCTGACATGCTGCATGTGACCCATATAAATGTTGGGTGTAATATTATTTACCTTTGAGCAGGTATATCTGGGAGCCGGAGGAGTCCCTGCACACCGCGTTGAGCACCAGAGTCAGCGTGCTGTCCTCCTTCACCGTCTCCGAGTCCGGCGTCCTCTCGTCGTACAGCACCACGGCGGAGTACATCCCGGAGCGGAGGCGGCCGCGCACCTCCTCGTCCCCGGCCAGTATCTGGTCCAGGCTGAGCACGGAGCCCTTGGCCCTCCGGCGGACGATGGTGTTGCAGCGGGCGTTGACGGCGCCGCGGATGTGGCCCGCGTTGAAGGCGAGGAAGGAGCGGCAGTCCAGCAGCAGGCACTTGGCGCTGTCGTCCTTTAAGAAGCGCTTCACCACCGGGCAGTCCATCTCGCCCAGGTCCTCCATCGTACGTCGTTTCAGGCTGTGTGTGTGTGTCTTACTGTCGGCTGTCTGTCTCTCTCTCTCTCTGTGGCTGCGCCCCCCCACCGCCCTCCAAACTTCGGGTCCTGCGGTGGATACCGTGTGCAGCCCTGTCCTCTATCCGCGCATCGTAACCGCACTACTACTCATGCTCAGTCCGGTCACCCCTCACTGTCTCCCTCTCCCTCACCGAGTGTTGCTCCTCTGGATTGTTTCTCTTCTTTCCCTTTTTTTTTTTGTGAATGGGTGCATAGCGTCACGGCGGAGGTGACGTCAAGCGATAGCAGCCAATCACAACGCGTCCAGTTTCCCGTCCCCTTTCCTCCTCTGCCGTTCATTCATAAAAAAAAATAAAAAAAATAAAGACAGACATCAATGAAACGAGAGGCGATAGGGATGGAGATTAGACTCCATGAGGCGTACAGTGGAGTTTGGCACTCGCTGTGCTTTAACCACATCATGACCACATCTGAAAGATAGTTTATTAGAATTAAAAATAAAGCGGTTAGAGGGATTTTAAATGAGCAGTCTTAACCACAAATTAAAAAAAATAGGTCTAGAGATGCTCTATTGATTTATTTTTATTCATAGTATACATTTGGCCTTCATTCAAGTTTTTAAATAGGCATTGATAAATATATTTGTTAATAAAAGTTAATCCAATTAATGTAAAAAGCATAGGCGCAGATTTAAGGGGGGTGCGGGGGACACAGCCCCCTCAATATTAAAGCAGGATTTATACTTGTGCGTCAGCTCTATGCAGACCCTACACACATAGCCTACGCCATTGTGAGCATTTATACTTGTGCGGTGGTGTGTCTGCGTCACTCTGCAGTTACACCTCCAAAACATTAGTCAGCTGCAGGGTTTCTGTGAAGTGCTGTAAAGTTTCGTTGATTCAAAACATGCATTAAACACACATTAAACATGGCTTAAAAGCAACAATTTCAAACACAACTACACAAATCAGCTTCACTATAACTCGCAGCATTCACAGACAAACACTTGTCTTTATCTGGACACGTTTTCCCCCCAAATACAACATGCTAATGTTTTTAGCACAAGTCTATGGTATTTTACATTGTATACATTAGCCTAGCAGCTAGCAGATTTTTCCTGTACTCATATGAAGCCAGGAACAACAGCAACATTTAACAAAATTAATGCTAATGTTGCTTTGTTCCTACTGGATACAAAAGTATGCAAGATTTGCTGACATTTAGCAACTTTATAAAATGCCATTAGCATTAGCACTAGGGCTTACTTTGATGTTTTGCTGCCTTAGGCCTAGTCTGAGTGGGTGGAAGTTCGCTGCACAGATCAGCCTCTCATTGGGCGGAACGAGCCACCTGCTGAAGTCCCGCCCTACCACCTCTGGTCGTGTAGCAGTTTTCAACCGTTTTAAACACATCCTTTACTAACTTTTGTGGTGTTTGATCTTGCGGGGATGTAGCCATTTTTCTGCCATGGTTCGCGTCCTGTAGGCGATATTTTTGTGGGCGTGTTACACCAAAACCTGTTTCCCCCCGGCAATATTTTTGCAAGCGCACCGTTGCTGTGGCACCGCCCAGAACGATTGTGATTGGTTGAAAGAAATAAAAAAAGCCGGGGCGTTTTTTTTTCTCCAATCTCAAAGTGAGAGTCGGCGCAGCCAGACCTTTCTTTTCTTGAGAAAGGTCTGATGAGCGAGACTATCTTAGGCCAAAAGTCCAGTAATGTAACTTTAAGGTCATATCATTTATTCATATTGATGCATTTTACTCATCATTTAAATTAAATGCCAATTAAAATAATATTAATTTTTTAATGGGAATACTTCTTATTCTCTTCAAATATTAGCATCATAATATAAATTCAATTGTCAATTAAACTGTATTTGATTTCATTTTGGTTAAAGGTTAAGTACTACTACTTCACCCACTGTTTCGTATATGTCTGATTGTGTTATAATGTGCTGAGAGATGTGATGGACAGCAGGTGGGTGTGCTTACGTAGCCTGCATGCTCACACGAACGTTTGTGTGTGCGTGCATATACGTCTGAGTGTGCATCTCTGTGTGTGTGTGGGTGTGTAATCCTACAAGCGGAAACGCAATTTGCATCTCCTATCACACAGCCTTAGCAAGCGTGCTCAGGTATTTGCATGTTGATCCCATTGCCATGGTTACAAGGGGAAAGAGAGCAGCGCGGCAGCAGATGAGGAGGAAAACGCAGACACCCTGACACAAACAGACGGGTTGCAAAATAGGCAGACACGCCAGCTGAAAGAGACAGACAGATAACCAGACTACATAAAACACGGATCATTTTAATGCTGTATAATTCACAGGTAGATTTATTATGAATGGGTTTATGTGGGAGAACACAAGTGTACATGTTTACATGTGCATATGAATCTGTGTTGTTTTCTTTTTGGCCTTTATGCACAACTCATTTAAGTGTTGATTTATTTTTAATGAATATTCCAAGATGTAACTGCTGTAATACAATCTTACAGTAATGTTCATGATGATCAGTATGAAACAGCTGAAAGTCTTAGTATTAATGTCATGTTTCCTGTCTGACATGGTAAAAAAAAAAAAACCTGTCTAGACTCAACAGTAAGCAAAAGCAAAACCTCAAAAGAGGAATCGTTGCATGGTTATACGGCTGCAATACATATTTGTAGGTTTCTGTGAAAACAAGCAGTCCCTTTTTGTATTACATGAAATTATGTAATCTTTTTTTGTGAAATATAATAGTTTTCATAGAATACATATTGACTAGAGTTACTGGCCATGATGTTCCAACATAATTAGATGTAGCAGCTCTCTTATACAACAGGCTGAGTAATACTGACCAGAGTCTCATTTATAAAACAATGCCTACGATCCATACTAAAAATATACATACGTACAAAAGCCAAAAATGGCGTGCGCCAAACAATTTCTACAATCAGGCTTCCACCTCACCACCAGCTTTGCCAATTTTCTGTCTACAAAATGTTTGTAAGCATGGGTCAAACTTTCTCCCATCAAATCTGTTTTTATTAGTCTGAGTGGGCGGAAGTTCGCTGCATAGATCAGCCTCTCATTGGGCGGAACGAGCCACCTGCTGAAGTCCCGCCCTACCACCTCCAGTTGTGTAGCAGTTTTCAACCGTTTTCAACACGTCCTTTACTAACTTTTGCGGTATTTGATCTTGCGGGGATGTAGCCATTTTTCTGCCATGGTTCGCGTCCTGTAGGTGATATTTTTGTGGGCATGTTACACCAAATCCTGTTTCCCCCTGGCAATATTTTTGCAAGCGCACCATTGCTGTGGCACCGCCCAGAACGATTGTGATTGGTTGAAAGAAATACAAGCAGCCGGGGCGTTTTTTTCTCCAATCTTAAAGTGAGAGTCGGCCCAGCCAGACCTTTCTTTTCTTGAGAAAGGTCTGGTGAGCAAGACTAGTTTTTATAGATCAAAACTTCTGCATGAAAAGTGGCGTACGCCTCTTTTAGGCCTCGTTTTGTGCGTATGCAGTGTTTATAAATGAGATCCCATGACCAGTTAACGGATCCTCGTGTAAATTTGGTGAAGCACCCCTTTAACCAAATTTAAATGTTTCCTCTGTAGGGCTGCAACAGTATACCTGTTCCAAGTTTTACCCTGGTATAGACAATTCATGGTTATAGATTTTCATGTACATTTGCTTATCTACGAAACTGAAAAAAGTGCAACCACATGGAGAACCTCGCATGTCTCCATTCCTCTTTGACTCCCTGTCAGACTTTTTACAATAGGTACCAAGTTTCAATTATAACAAATTGTTTGTTTAACCTCCCCAAAAACCATTCTGTTTGTATTCCTTGTAACTGATAAAGATAATAATAATTGTGTAATACTGCGATACCTTGAAACCGTGATATTTGACACTAGAATTATCAATGTAAGGATGCAGGACACCGCTGACAAATCCCAAACTTGAGCATATAAAGATGAGTAACACAAAGGACTAACCAATAAGTTGAGGTGATGAGGTGTTCAGCAAGGTGTAAGCAGAGCAACTATACCAGAGCAACTTCAATGCTCCTTGACAAAGATTTTCCAAATCTCTGGAAGTGTCAGTCAATCTGGTGACCTTTAAGGCATCGGTATGATTCACATCATTCTTAGTCATGCATAGCCAGACCTTTTTCCACACCACTGTGTCAGTACTAGAGAAAGGTCTGGAGGCATGAATTATCATTCTGCTACAGGGGGGAAAAAACCTCTGGCTTATTTGTATTTCTTTAAACCAATAACAGTCATCTTGGGCGGCGCTAAGCCCAGGATGCAGCAATATTGCTGTTGCACAATAGCTTCAGTGTGATCTTGTTTTGGTGAAACATTTGCAACATTTGGTGAGGTGAACACAGCCGCTATACGATGCTTGTTAAGGTTGCCTAGCAATCTCAGACGCAACCTACCACCACGCTCATGGAAGCTGGCACAAAAAAGCACAAGAGTAGTGCCTGGCGCTTGACCTTGCGTTTTCCAGGCGGTTAAAGATGCAGCATGTGTACGGCCTCTAATTTCCAGGGCTGGTACCTGCGGTTATCACACAGGCTAGTTAATAACATGTCGGGCAGGAAATCCAAAGTGTGGGATCATTTTGAGAAGGTGAAGGACGAACCCAAGGTGATATGTAAACTCATCTTCATTGGTCGGCTACAAACATGACGTATCATCTGAAACATGGAAGTAGCTACATGCGCATTTAATAATTAAATTAATGTCGTAAACATGCGGACGACTAGTCGAGTAATGGCCCTAAATGACGCATATTGGTCGACTAGGAAAATTTTTACTCAGGGGCGGCCCTAGATTGTCCGCTCATTCATTTGTTTGTAGAATCACACGCCTTTTGATCAGATTTTGTGCAATGTACCCACGTTTTCCAAGTAAAAAAAGTGACTCCTTGCAGAACATGTAGTATGATATATCTTATGTGATGTGCATGTAAATGTGCATATCTAGTTTGCTGTGTGAGAACATAAAGTGTGAATACTTGTCAGAAGCACTGCAGCAAAATAAATCATGAATGAAAGGACCTTGAGTGTTAAGACAGAGAGGTGAGATGGAAGATGGAAGACGAGACGGCGACAGGCACAACAGGGATGAAGTGCAGGAAGAGATGAAGGATGACAACGACAGAGAGGGAGGAGGGAAGGTGAGGGATGGATGATTGAGTAAGAAAAAAGAGGTGATTACTTGTGCTGGATTGCAGCCTCTAGTGTCCCATAAAACACACACACACACACACACACACATACACACCACGCCGCATTACTACCAACCCTAAACAATGCCTCACACAGGAGGGATGGTGCTGCTGCCGTAGCAACAAGGGAGAGGTGTGGGAGGGCGGAGACAGCAGGCAGGGGGCTGTGAGGGGATTGGCTGGAAACAGACTCTGCACTGATGTCATCCCTCCCTCCCTCTGCTCTCCCCTGTCCATCCATTCATCCCCTCACATCCCTCGCCCGCATGCCGTCATCCATCAATACAGTGGACAAGAGAGAGAAAGAGAGGGAGGATATTTTGTATATGAGCCTTGTACACGTCAGTGTTGGTAAATATCTCTCGTACTCCTTTTTTACTCCATTTTCTTCTCTCTAATCCCCCTTTCCGTCTCGTCTATTTTCACCCTTATTGTCCTCTTTCTATGTAATGACAATTTTCATTTTCTATTTACAGGCACAGTGCATTTCACGGTAGTACAACATTCTCTCTAAATGCATTGGAGGTAGCTAAAGGGCTAGTTTTCATCTGTAGTCCCTGGACAGATGTTACATAGCCCCTTAAAAATATTTTAAGCATTCAGAGCAATAATGAAGAAGGGAATGTCAATGTGAGTAAATATAATAAGGACAATATGGGACATCATTCGTATCAGGCACTGACTTGTCTGACACTCAACAGACAAGTACAATGCACAATACATGCACGAAAGGAAGAGAAAAAAGAGCCGAGATGGTATCAATTTTCTTGGCAACAGTGGGGTCCTCAAGCAGAGTGGTAATGGACCCCTGATACACATGCTAGCCACAAACTGCTCGACAAATCTCTTAAAGCCAGTAATGTCAGCCTAGCTAGTTTTAAGAGGCTGTGGTGCGGTCATTTTCTAAGCTATCGCAAACATAGTGGTATCTAAACTAGACAGCCTAAGGCATCCATTGGTACCAACCATGTCACCATAGCTCATTGGGAAGGGGGCTAAATAATGCTCCACAGTTAGGCTAAATTTTGGTGAGGGAACAACTGGCATAGCCATTTTCAAAGGGGTGAACTCTCAGTATCTGAATAATATTGGGTTCTACCCATTAGTCCCCTACACTTTGTGGACTAAATGTTTTGTTTCTTACAATTAATGTACTCCTTCACGTTAAAGCTGTATATTTGTCATGTTAGGAAAAGGACAACCAGCCTATTTAAAGAATAATGAAGATACACAACACATTAAGGCAGGATAGTTCTTGGAACTCAAAATGTTGACTGTACCAGTATAGACCCTTTTACTGTTAGTAAACCCTATGACCTTTTTGGTAGGTGGGGCTTAGCTGGAGGCAAAACTATTCTCCACAGACATTAGTCAGCGCTAACTAGCAAGTTCTCTTGGCTTGTTTGAGACAATGGAGGAAGATGATACAAGTGGTGCATTCAGCAATACTCATTCCAAGTGCCGGAGCGCAGTCTGGCACAAACTGGACCGTTCATAAATTTGGAGCCATTGGATTGTCTGGAGCACCGTGGTCTCGGAGTGGCAGAGCGCATTCTGGGTGCTCTGTCTGTGGAGACGGAGCAGCAGAGCGCCGAGCAAAGTGAACGTGTGATTAACATAACCGTTCCGTAATTCATCTAGAGATATAACGCTTCGTTTCTTCAATCAACACGGCTCTCATTTTACTGTAGAGCATCAGACTGAATTTAGGAATACACCATGTCGGGTCACTCACTCTCCGGGACAGCGAGTGTCACTTGAAAGAAGATGGGATGGTAGGCTTTGTGGTTGATTAAAATTCCAATCTTACAAAGGATGACGACACTTGAACGGTTTCCTCCAGTTTTGCTCTCGAAGCTAACGTTAGCTAATGCGCTATAAGGTTAGCGTTATGGAGAACTCCAATATTCCTCTTAATACCGCCCCAATTTCTGATGAGATGGACATGATAACTCTTAATACACATAACGTTATTCATCCCTACAACAGTAAATACTTTTCCCCTAACCTGATATGAAGTGAGCTCTGCACATGCAAGCATTTTTGATGACTGTGCAGTCCTTTCGTCTTATCGCATTTAACCATAGTTGTCATTTTTGTTGACAGGCAGTGGTGGCTGCCTGGTATGTGATAAAATTTTTGTCAAAAGTTTTGAGCCATGACTCCTTCTATTCTGGCTCCCAATAACACAACAAGATAATGTTTTAAGACTCCTATGTAGCCTACAGCCCTGTGGTGGCGAGTCGTGTTTTGCCTCCAGCTAACAAACTGACATCATCGTGACGTCGGCCCTAAAAGGGTCTATGAGGCTATGCATATCAGACAAGTAGTATCATCAACTCTAAAATAAGAAACCATGGATATCAGTATGTGATTTCTTACCTCTCCACATTGACATAGGTCTCAGCTAGTCTATATATGACAACAGCATAATGGAATTCTTGAAGTTCAGTTATAGCTTTTTGTGTTTGTTTGCCACCCCTAAATTTTCAGTGGCCCCATCTGACCAAGCCTATGAAAAACAGTTCGGCAAGAAATGTGGTATTGTATGTCTATATGTAATAAATAATAGTGAGTAATAGTGCTGTGAACTGCTGTTTTTTTTTTTTCAGAAAGGAAATCCGGCATACACTGAGTACAAATAAAGTCCACAAGGCAGGATAATTAACACACCAACACAACATAAAAAACAACACACACTCAGATTTGTATGAGTGTGTGTAATGCATGTGTGTACGTTCTAGATCTGTCCCACTCTCTAATCCTATAATCCAGTGGTTAAGCCTTGACTGAGTGCCGCAACATTTTCATGAATGAGTTTGTGTCGTTTGTCATGTGTCTGCGCGAGTGTGTCCACAGAGGCAGGGAGAGGGGGATGAAGGAGAGGCAGAGTTATGTGTGTGAAAGAGGAAAAGAAGAGTGAATATGTGAGAGGAAAATGATGAGAGTGAAATGCTGTAAGGACACAGAGAGGAGAAAAATAAATAGTAAAAAAGGTAGAGAGAAAGAGGGCAAAGGATAGAGGCAGGCAGAGTTGAGCCACGGAAGTGAGTGAATGGCGTGGTGGGGGTTGTTCCTTCTGTTTGGATCAGATCCATATTTTCTCTCAGAGGCAAATTCTAGTGGCAAGCTTACAAGCTGTTTAACCTTTCCTCTGGGAAAACCAAATAATAAAGATGATGTTTTTCCACTCTTGTTTTGAAATAAAAAATGTAACAAACCACATTTGTCATTGCTATTTTTCATGCTAGTCAAATGCATCAGAAGGACCAAGATCATGGTTTTATCTGTTCTTAGAAAAATTACAAATAATGGAAAAATATGCAACAGGTGACAGTAAAAGGCCGGTTTACCAAAATCTAAAAAAATAAAACATACCACTCTCTCAATAAAAAAAGGTGAGTAGAATTATGTTTATGCTGCTCAGAGCATAAAAAAGAAATAAATACAGAAAGTTGTTCCAGATACTTAAGACTTGACTTAAAGGGGTAAGTGAGAAAACATGTTTATGAGATCTGAATGACTATTCAAAGAACTACATTGACTATTTTTAGGTGCACAATATTCTAAATGTCAATGGTTTCCAACCTTTCCGGCTTGTGACCCCTTAAAACAAGGTAATGTCTATTTATGTCTTTAGTCAGCTGCAGTACCACTATAATATGGAATTCCACAGGGATCCGTCCTTGGACCCTTGTTATTTTCGATTTACATGCTACCACTTGGTCACATCATTAAAAACACAATATCAGTTACCATTTCTATGCCGATGATATACAGTTATAAGTTCCCTTTGATACCAATAACACTAATCAGTTAAACACCATTCACATGTGGACTGCAGGTATCAACAAGTGAATCAATTACTTCTTCTTCTAAGATGGCTTCTAGTCCATCTTAGAGTGGATTTAAAAATTTTAGTGATCACTTTTAAGGCTTGAAAGGGTTAGCTCCAGAATATATAGCTGACCTCCTATGAGCCTGAATGTAACCTGCGAACCTCTGGTAGGTCATTCCTGGCCATTCAACGATCAAAACTTAAAACTAAAGGGGACCGGGCCTACTCTGTTTGGGCCCCTCAGCTGTGGAATGACCTGCTGGAGCACATCAGGAGAGCTAAAACACTGTCTTCTTTCAAGTCACTTTTAAAAACTCATTATTTCAGACCTTCTTTTTTTATTGATTTTACTTTTGTTTGTTTTTTTATCATCTGTTGTATCCATTATAATATTTTATTACTTATACTTACTTTATTACTTAGGCACTTTGCGACTTGTTTTGAAAAGTGCTTTATAAATAAAGGTATTATCATAAGTATTATTATTATGTTACATGTCAGATTTTGTTTCTTAATTTGAAATGTAGGGAAATTAAACAGAAATAAAATAAACGTAGATATTTGTATAAACCTGGACTGATGTTTTTGATGAAGGCACGTGGAAAAAATGCTTGTGGTAAATGTTTTTTTGGGGGTTGATGTCATGTTTGTCCGGAGCTGTTTGTGGAGACTCTGTGGGTTAATGAGTAATAAAACAGGTCACCGGGTGCTTATCCTCATTTAAATGGACCAACTTACTGAACAAACACAGACACACATACACACAGATACAAGGTCATTGCACTGAATCCCTTCTTGTCTGGACCTCACATGCTCAATTGGCACACACACACACACACACACACACACACACACACACACACACACACACACACACACACGTGCCCTATTGCCTCTTTACTCCCAGTGATTATTGTGAATGGGAATTGTGAGTCTCTTATTTGGTCATTTTGTTGCTTACTTCCTCCTCAGTCTTTGATGCACTTCAATATTTGACAGTCCCTGAATTCTGACCTGAATGAGCTTCAGATTGTGGGAAATGTATGTTTGCTTTTTGTTTTAACCTTTATCAAACAAAGAATGTCAATAATGAATAAATTTACAGTGATGATGATAAGAAGTTGTTGTGACTTTAAATTGACAAAGAGAGAAGAAATAAAAAACAGTAAAAAAAAAATATGGGACAAACAGACACACTTAGCTTTGGACCATCATGATCTCCTAAGACTCTGCATGACACAGTTACCTTGGGATTGACTGCAAGCAGATACCAGCAGAGATTGTTGGACTACTGGGATCAGTCTGGGCTACTATCCAAGAAAGCAAACCTAGTGGCAGACAGAACTGCCTATACGTGAGGCTTATGGAGAACCAATCCAGATGCAGATGATGTCACTATTCTATAGCCATTACATTGTGCAAAATGTACTTTATAATGTTAAGTTAAAGCAAAAAAGTATATTTCCATTTTAACAGACAGAGAGTAGTATAAATCTTCTCATTTAACTTTCGGCAAGAAAGCGAATTAATTGGTTCCCTGTTAACGTAAAAGTCAAGTCAAGGAAAACAGTGAAGTCTAACAGAAAATGGATGTTAAATAAAGCACAACTTTGCCTGTAACGGATGATTGTTTTTACACTGGCACGACATTTTTAACCCAAATTGTGGCAAACAAACCTAAAGTCAATGTGACATCACAGTGCAAATTCCTTTTCATTCTTCTACCTCTGCCTCTCTTTCTCTCTGACATGCTCACACAATAAACACTTAACCAACATTCAAATTTCACTGTGTATTTGAATAGTCAAAGTAGCACAGGATGAAACGGTGAGATCATATTCAAACCTATTCATATTTTACTCAAACATCTCCAACCCAGGGGCTTGTGTGCAGCCAAACATTCCTGTTACGCCTACAGCATTCAAACTTTCAACCTATGAAGCTAATACAAATATTGTTTTTAGTAAATGAGAATACGAAAGGTCACGATCACAGCACAGCTAAGGTTTTTAAAGTACCTTCCATTCATACTCTCACAGCTTGGGCACAAGTCCAGCCTGCTTGTTTTCATATGTGGCAGTCTGGGTAATGTCCACAGGCTGGTGCTGAGGGCTTTAAAGACGACTGGTGACGCCAAAGAGAAGTGTGAAGGTACAGGCAGGCATCATATTTGGATGGTGTGATGACATGAAACAGTTCAAAGTAGAGTTTTGCATCAGTCGCACCAGACTATAACTGTAAAATTCATCTGTGTGTGTTTCATGAAATATGTAGTTAAGCTGCTTTCACATTGCCGTGCAGTAACCACCCTGACAACCAGCGTTTTAAATACAATCTGCTACAGTCCACAGCTGTGACAGGCAGGTGCTTCAGTCAACACTGGCAGATGTGCAAGCTAACTTGTAGCTGCATACTGTACTAAGACAACAGGGAAATTTACCTGTCATCTAAAGTTTGGTGGCCCAGTTTTCCTTCTGGTTATCCTTATAAGTTGCTAATGCCGTAACTCCAGGTTTTTAGATACCAAAATTATAAGCAGCAGAGCAAAATCAGTGCACAAGCATGTGGGAAGCAACTGCTTAATGGCCCTACAGCTGTGTTGGAAATCCCTTCCTCTCTGCTGCCTTCCCCTCATTGAAATGACAGGAGGTGGTGAGTTACCTCCCGTAGTCCTTTGTCCTCTGGACTGTACATCATTTAATTCAATAAAATATTACTGAAGAGAGATGAAAGCTCTCTGAACTAGCCAGGTTGGTAACTGCCAATCATCAGGCTTTTTAATGGGCTAATGGGGACAATAGGTTCACACAGTTTATTTAAAATACATATTGTGTCATTGGGCCTTTCCCAAACCACTCCCTACACCCTTGTCCTACTCTCGTTCACTCCATTCTCATGTCCGCCACATTGAGTGCCATCTTAAACCAACAAGTGAGAAGTGGAAGTGAGTCATAAGACTCTCTGACAGTGAGCCTGCACAGATGCCAACTTGCTGACCATGTGCAACGCCACATTGTGTTCGTCATGGAAGACCCTCCGTACTACACTTACAAACCTAAACTGCTCAAATTAAGATAAACATTTATAAGCCTATTGTCATACAGACATTAACATCTTTAAGGTTGCCTTGTATAAAGGATAAAATATATCCCTCTCTAGTCTCTAGAGAACCGTCACGTTCATTTGCTGTAGTGCTGTATATTTACACTCCACGACTGAATGGGAGTGGATAGGGTCCGGTTTTGGAAAGGCCCCATTGACTCTGGTCACATAACTGTCTAATTATTCCTCCATTTTGGACTCTCCGGCTCGCTGTTCCCCCAAAAGGTCAGCACTGTGTCATGTGAAAAGACATGTCAAAGTTCCCTTGAATTGAACTGTTAAATATTCGCAGATATACTTAATCCACTGAAATGATTTTTCTGCTAAATTTGCTGTTTTAATGGTGGTGACCAGCTGCCTTCACTGTAATTGTGAGAATAATAACTTATAGTCCAAATTGTGCAGTTTCTGTGCAAAATAGACTAAAGGCCAAAACGCACTGGCGGAGAATGGCGTGCATCAAAAAATACGCCTCTATCATTTTCAATGTCCAACCCCACATTGGTGGCGAGTAGACACGTGTCGCCACTCCAGGACTTTAACTTAGGAAAAATAATTACTTCTGTGAGTTGCTGGAGACAAGATACAAGAAAAACACACACACACACAAATATAAAGCAGGAAAAGAGTTAAAATAACTGACACAATGCCTTGTTTGTTCCAGTGCAGCTCAGTACTCTGATGTGCACGTGTACTGTATACGTGACAAGATAATTGGGGTGAATATGTCTCTGCGTGTAGATGTGGAGAAGGGAGACGGAAAAGAATAAGAAAGAGAGAAAAAAGATTTAATTGTAATTTTATTATCTAATTTCATTATATTTATTATTTAAAATATGGTGACAGCTACTAACCCTTAATGACCTCTTCCTAATCCCAAATTAGATTTTTCCTCCCACTGACTGAAAAATATTTTCATGTTATTTGCGTCAGTGGCTCAGCTCCTCGGTGCGTTTGTGAATGAACAACCATGAATGAAAACTGTGAGAAGGATTATCAGCATGTCAAACGCAGGCAGGACTAAAGCACAACTTGTGTGTGTTGAGTGTGTTTGTTTGACATGTGGCAGTGTGAGCAGAACAGACACAGGGATTAAAGACAGGAAACAGACTGCCGTTGAAACCCTTTGCACATCTGTACACAAACACTCCTAATGTGCCTTTCTCCTGCAGTGTTAGCAAAACGTACGTTTGATTTGTGCATCTGGATGCTAAAAGTGTATGTTTTGTTGCTGCAAACATGCAACCAACCTCCATGTCGTTTACGTGGCAGAGGTGAGTCTGGCTTGACACACAAGTTGACGTCATCAATCTGTCATGTTTTTGTTTGAGAAACTGTGACAGAGCCAGAAATTGTGGTTACTAAGGCAACGAGTGGGGCAAATATGACTGGTGACGACAAGTAGAGACACACAAACACACGGGTGGCATGCACATATAGACAAGCATACACACGCATATAGTAGGCTACACATGCACATCTGAAAGACAAACCATGCTGAAGTCATGTTGACTTGTGTCTCGTATGATATTTTCTGTTCATTTCCTTGAAACACATCATAAAGGGCAGCTGACCAGTGATGGAGGATACAAGGGGAGGAGGGGGGAGGAGAGGAAGACAGGAGATGAATGGGGGAGGGACGAGAGGAAGCGGAGTGTCCTTGTTAATGTGACACGGTCACATTTAAGTGAATTTCCTCTGTGTGTGAGAGTGTGTGTGTATAGCTATGAGTCAATTGCCCAATTGCTGGACAGCCAACATGACTAAAGTTACACAACACACAACTGAAACATTTCCCCCCTCTGTGCCCGCCGGATGCTCGAAATGAAACTCAGGGCTCGAGGTGTTATCACAATGTACCACAGCACAATGTGACTGAATCATATTGTGTCCTGTGTTGTAACATTTCACAAGCTCTCTCTTCCTGCGTGCTTCCTGCTCACATGCTGTAAGAAAATGCAGAAGAGAGGTCAAGATGAGGTTGTCAGGAGTAGATTGCTACTAAACTTTCAATTAAACCTCTCAGAGTCTCACAGAAGACCCTGAACCAAACAACTACTTAAAGTCTTTTGCTCAGTGGGTTAAATGCTTTGTCTCATTTCATCAAAATTACTTGTACAACTGACAGTTTTTGCCATTTAACTTCTGTCTATTGCTTACATAACAATCAAACTGGAAACACATTAAGATTCAGCTACTTTTCTTTGTCAATTTCAAAGCTAACTTTATCAAACACCGCTGCAGACCAAGTACCCCCCCTCATGGTAGCAGTACTCCCCAATGGCAGTGGGCCCCCAGCAGAAAATAGCAGCATGCCACACTGCAAACATCGCTCAGGAATGGCTCAAGGAATGTGACAAAGACCTCAAAGTGTCAACCTAGCCTCCAAATTCCCCAGATCCCAATCTGAATGAGCATCTGTGGCACGTGCCATTAACCCTCCTCACAACCCACTGGACTCAATGGATCTACCGCCAACGCACTGGTGCCAGACACCGCAGGACACTCCCATAGATCCTGTGTTCATGCCTCGACAGGTCAGAGCCAAGTCTGATCCAAGGAGGCCCCGCCTTGGTTTAGGGGTACATCTGGGGTACCGGAAGAATCATTGAGCAGATAGGGACCTGGGAAATTTAGAAGCCAGGTCGACACCTTGAGCTTCTTGTCACACTCCACAGGCCATTTCGAAACTGTTTTTGTAGTGTAGCATTCTGACTCATGCTCTTCAGAGGCCTGGTTAATAACATGGCTACAAATCCTCTACATATAATATGCTATACCTCTGACTTCTTCTGACTCTTAAGCTACTGTAATGTGTGAATTTCCCTGCTGTGGGATAAACAAATCTTATCTTCTAATGTCAGTAAATTCCGGTAAAATCCAGACTTTGCATATCTAGTGTGAATGTGCAGCATGACACACAGACTTGGGGGGTATTTTCCAAACCACAAGGTCCCCTGGTAATACTAGTCCTGTGGGAATAGGGCTACAAGATAGATTGTTTAAAGATCAAACAAATGTATTAATTACTGATACACCTTTTGTTTTGAAAGACAAGAGGAGAGCATGCAGTTTGGACCAGTTACACTCAAAGCCTGGGATTATCAGATACAGTTGTTGACACTTCTTCCAAGGAAAGCCTCTGGTTCACCTATTCCAAAATTTGACTCATGGCTTCCAGGGAATGATGTAATTACTAACGCAGCCTTCATCACCAACACAGCCTACATCCAAATAAAGAATGTTTATTTTCTTCTGAGCAATGAGTATCACCATCCATGTGGGCTGCTTGACTAAGACGGGTGTATTTTTACTGAGAAATCGTGCAACATTAAATCGAATCAAGATGGAAGATTACCAGATTGAATCCTTGGAACGATAAGAATTCTGAGGAGAAGACGGAGGCGAGACCTGCACAGTCATGACTCTGATGCAAGCGTTTTATTTATAATTCTGGGAATCAGCGCAGCACATACCACGTTCTTCAGAACAAAAAATAAACACACAAATCAACTGAGATGATTGAGGAGGCAACTAACAAGCCGGTCTTTATGTGGGCTATCGTGGGTTTATTTCAGTGGTGTTAATTGGAAGATGTAATTGGATGACTTTATGCTGTTTTTAATAAATCATTGCTCATTTTTTCTCTAAATATCATGCTTGGAATGTTCTTTTGCATCCTCCTGCAGATTTATATCCTTATTATTCTGTTTTTATTTGGTTGTGGATGTAAAGGTGCATGTTTCTGTTTAATGTACAATTAAATAAGTATTCCATGTCCCCAGAGCCCACCCAGCACACCCAGGCCCTGCCCCTGCCTGCCGCCCTGCACACAATGCACCCAGTCTCGATGCCAATCCCTGCAGGTGGAGGGCTGATAGGGTGGTGGCTTCATGTTATTCATTTGGGCTGAGCCTGATCAGGCCCCATGGCCCAAGGCCTGGCCACCAGATGCTCACTGGCGAGCTCCCCGCCAGGTCTGACTCCAGAGGGTGTCCCCTTACCGGGCAAGGTATCCGTTCCCCGAATGTGCCGTGTAATCGTGGTCTTCTTGAACCACTCTTAGTCTGGCCCCTCCCCTGGGACCACTTTGCCTTGGGAGACCCTGCCACGGACAACACAGCTCCCAGGATCATGGGGATACGCAAACCCCTCCACCACATTAAGGTGGCAATTCTTGGAGGAGCCCACGGGGCTGACCCAGAACATGCTGGAGGGATGGCATATCTCATCTAGGAACGCCTTGAGGAGCTGGAAAGCATTGCTGGGGAGAGGGATGTCTGGGGTGCTTTGCTTGGCCTGCTGCCCCCGTGACCCAGCTCCGGATAAGGGGATGAAAATGGATGGATGGATGGGAATTAGATATTGTATGCTGGTTGCATAAAATGTGGACACACAGATAAATGACTTGCCGTGAAGGAGCGTACTTGACATGCCGAGTCAACCCTCCTTCACTACGTAAAGGCCAAACTGCTCTCTGCTGTCACAGGTTACAGCAACGTCACATTGTGTGAAAATCACATTCTCATTCTGTTTAATTTAATTGTACATTGTCTTCTTTTCTGCTATAGTAACTTCCAATCAGACCACAAAATATCATCATGTTTCAGATGTGAGGGTCAAGTCACATTTAGTGGACCTCTCAGCTAATCTCATTGTGTTGTGGCTGATATGACATGATATTTTTGCTCTTTTAAAGCACACTGTATTATCCACATTGACTTTGCCATGGATACCCGTTGTCTGTTTATGCTGCAAGCAATACTGCCCATGCCCTTTGCTTTAACATTCTGTCTATAAATAGCCAACGCTTTAAAAAGCAACTTTTTGGCGATATTTACAGAAATGTTGGGCTGTTAGATACAGGAACTTACATAATATCGAGGGCGGCCCAAATTCTGGGAACCAAAGATAGTTTGAGTGATTTTATTTTTTAAAGAGGACTGTATTCTCCATATCAGATATGTCCCACTAACCAGCTCCCGTTCTAGCTGCAGGGGAAATGCCTCTTTCTTCAAAATGTTTCCCATGAATTATGCCTTAAGCCTGTCACGCATTCGCCTCAGCATTGTGCTTTAATGGCACTGAAACTTGCGGTTGCCAGGAAACACTTGATAATATTTTGGGCCTCGTGTCTCATTTGTTGTCTCCTGCTGGGAATATTGCCCACCTCCATTGCACTTGAGTTTCACCTTGTTTATCACATTCAGGAAGGCACTATTGTGGGCAGTCTTTTAATACTTTACTTCAGCTTCAAATCCTGAAACCATCCAAACCTCAGGAGGAGGATGAAACACTGGAAAGTTCACTGGAACTCGCAGTCCAACTCCTACTTATTTCACCAGAAGCAGCCAAACACTCAGCCCTATTCTTCAGCTTCGAAGAGAAATGTGTTTTCTTTTGGAGCGAGAGTTTCACTGTAACCCTCCATGTTCTATCTGCCATCTTCTCTAATTGTTCAAAGACAAACATCTCCTCCTACACTCCCACTGGGAGAAGTTCTGAGGAACAAAACACAGCATGGAGGACACAATGATGTACCATTGAATTAATATGACACTTTTACAAGTAACTGACTGACTGTGGGCTGACTAGAATTAGAATTAGAAAAAAATGTTTTTTATTAGGACCCCCCTAATAGTCGACCAATGTCGGCAAGAGTTCATTGGTTGCTTAGTCACAGACAAACAAACAAACATGAAACTCTATTCGGAGCTGCGCCTTGTCAAAATAAATCAAAACCTATATGACTGGACCAAGTGGGAATTTAATTTGAAAGGACAGACACAGGAAGAGGCCACGCTCAGCAGTCAGACAGGAGTCAGGTTACAAACCAATCACAGCCGACAGATATCTTTCCCTTCTTCTGTAAATATTCAGTCTGATAAATATGGAAAAGTTGATCATGTTAGTGCAGGGCTACCCAGAGCTTTACATCTGTCCCACGGACAATAGGCCTACACACTTATAAACAGCGCCTGGAAGAAGATCAGCTCTGCACTCTGGATTTCAGGTAAATAGACTATACGATGCTTGTTAGGATTGCTTAGCAACCCCAGACGCAACCTGCCCCCACGCTCTTGAAAGCTGGCACAAAAAAAGGCACAAGAGTAGCACCCAGTGCCTGACCTCGTGCTTTCCAGGCTGTTAAAGACGCAGCATGTGTGCGGCCCCTGATTTTCAAGGCTGGTACCTGTGGTTATTCCACAGGCTAGTTAACAACATGTCGGGCAGGAAATCCAAAGTGTGGGATCATTGTGAGAAGGTGAAGGACGAACCCAAGGTGATATGTAAACTCATCTTCATTGGTCGACTACAAACATGACGCATCATCTGAAACATGGAAGTAGCTACATGCCCATTAGCCACTTAGCACAATCATTACTGCTTTGCCGACAGCGTCATTAACAGGCGGCTCGCTCAGTGTGTGACGTGCACTTGTAGATAAAATATAGGCCTATATTAATGAAGGTTCATTAGTACGGTTTTGTATTTCTCTGTAATGTAGCACAGTGTTAACAGTGTTACTGATACTATTCTTTTTCAAATCTTTAATAAATCTCTAATAATAAACTTTGTGTATATTGTAATTCAAGTGGTCGGAGAAAAAACTACAATTGTACACCTCCTTTAGTGGTTTTCCCCACAAATACAACATGCTAATGTTTTAAGCACAAGCCTTTGGCATTTTACATTGTATAAATTAGCCTAGCGGCTAGCAGACTTTTCCTCTACTCACATGAAGTAACATATTTATATGAATATTTGTGAAATTATTATGAAACACATTCTCCAAGCTAGTTGAGGCAGATGACTCACGTTGCCCACAACACTCAAACATGATACAGTGTACTTGCTGTGACACATTTCCAATTCACCCTTTAAAACAGGGTAATGTATTTAAGTCTTCAAAGCTCTGATTATTCTTATGCTCTGCCTTGCCAGCTGTTCACCTGAAAATTCTACTCCCACTACTGCTAGGACATCAGAAGCCACACCTCCGCAGTCCCCTGGGGGAAAGTTATCATCATCTCTCCCCAAACCCTGCTGTGCTGAGTTTGTTGTATCCCCAGGGGAACTGACAAGTTCAGAGTCTATTGACACTAAATATTTACTGTACCGTACTGTACTCTCTGTACTCTGCATATTTATAACTATGCACTACACATGACTTGGCTCACTGAAATAAGGACAAGGTGAACATTGCAGTAAGAAGTTTCTAAACTCTGCAGCTGAATTCTATTAGATAACACTTTACCTGAAATAATCAGTGACTATCTGTAACCTGAAATGTTTGCTTAGTTGAATGAAGAGCTAAGTTCACTGTGTGTGAATCAGGAATGAAAAAAGGAACCATTAGAAAAAGTGGCCTGACCTCTTAATTCAAACTGTGTGAGCACGGCTAAAGCTGAGGAAGAAACAGGCTGCTATTGTTGTCTCTGTATCGGAGCGTGTTGGGAAGCCAGCTTTCCTAACAGCTGAGGATAAACATACTTTTCACAGAGCTCTGTAACACCAAGCAAACGGCGCAGATTGAGGGTAAGAATGCAGTCTGGATGGTGCCCTTGTCTGACAGGCTGCTTGTTCACTGTGTGCATAATGGGGACTGACCAAGATTTATGATATTTTTCAGCAATCTAATCCAGGGAGTGGAAGTAAGCTGTCCAGTTTGGCTACAAGTGAAGGCAAATTAAAATGTGTCATACATTCTAAATGAGAGAAGTCAGTTCCTAACAATAGGGTTATATTGCATTACAAAATACTGGTTATTGGTGTCAGTTGGATGACTCAGTTATGCCATGGATTTTTGATACCTTATTTTGATGAGTTTAAAGACATTTTATTCTGCAGAAAAAACACAAACATTCTGATCAAACAGCAAATGAATAGCACAGCAGAAAGGCAGAGGAAACATTTACCTTAACAACCTGATCTTAGCCAAACAGTTCACAAATTCTTGATGATACTGAAGATGTCCATCTTTAAAAACAGGCCATGAACAAATACTTTAATTTTGAAAAGAGGCTAAATCATTTCCTAAAATAGCTGGACACTGTAGTTTTAAGTAAATGTCACTCAAACCAGAATAAATACTGCATTTGTTTGGGACTACTTTCAGAAGTGGATTAAGACACATTTCGTGGGCTGGTGAGTATTTACATCAGGACAGTGTGGGACTGACTCCAAAACTACTGTGCCAAAGTTCATGTTAATGAGGGAAGATGTCACCCAGTGAAACAGTGTGGTTCACTGATGTGTTTTTAATAGTTCTGGACACAATGGAGGATCTACGGATCTTTGGATACACAGTTGTTGGTTTGGGCCTTCAGCCTCCGTCTGATTGCTAGTACTTATTGCCTTTGTTGGTTGTGTTGGTTAGGTTTAGACAGGCGTGAGATTGGTTGGGGGTATGGTACTGTAAGTGTTAACAGGATTTGTCATTTTTCCTCCCACTCATTGTCTTTGTCAACAGTCATGCAATGCATTCTGGTAACACCGCTATGAGTTTCTAGAGATTGGACGTCTGCTTCTCATTTGCATAAAGTTGAATCTAGGCTGCTTTGTGCAAATAAGGGACGTCCAGTGCGACAAGCCGCCTCTGGAAACTCCCTGTAACATTTTAAACTAACAATTGTCAATTTAAAATGAAGACAGATTTATCAACAGTGTGGCTCATATGTTTTCATAAACACATTTAGTTGAGCTATTTTTATAATATAAGACAAAATTTCCAAATGAGCTACCATGTTGGTCCAGTTTGAAACCTGGGAGCAGACAGTGTGCCCAGTAGCATGCCCATCAAGCGTCCTATGTTGGGAAGCAGTGTAACCCCTCGTGGCCAAAAATGCCCTTGTGGACACGTACCATTAAGGTAAGAATGTCAGGGTAAGCCATGTATAGCAAGAGTAAGAGTAGGGTGGGTCATGCCTTCACCATCTTAGAAAAAAAATAATAATAAAAAAAAGAAAAACGTCACCACACGGAACACATCTGAACCACGTGGGTGATTTCATGGAGGGAAGGAGAGGTCAGGTGCAAACAACAACACTGACAGAACATGATTCAGATTCTTTTATAGTGAGGGAGGAGGCGACAGACTGTGTGTGTGTGTGTGTGTGTGTGTGTGTGTCTGTACGTGTACATGCAGCACAGTGAGGACCAAAAAACATATTTTAGCAACATAGTGAGGACATTTTTGCAAAGTGAGGACATTATGGCCAGTCCTCACTTTTTCAAAGGCCTGTTTGAGGGTTAAGGGCTTGAGTTTTTCAGGATAAAATTAGGTTTATATTAGGATTAGGCATTTAGTTGTGATGGTTAAGGTTCGGGTAAGGGGCTAGGGAATGCATTATGTCAATGAGGGTCCTCTTAAAGATAGAAGTACAAGAATGTGTGTGTGAGATTATTAAAGTTCTGAGTTTGTTTAAGTTTTACATTAAAAGACTGTTAAAGTTCTGACTTAAAACTGATCTGGAAACAGAAATAAAATAACTATTTTTTTTTTCAAAGCAAGACACTAAGGGACTAAAGTAAGTAACATGCAAATGTGCAATGACAGAATGGTGACGGGTAAAAAATATGATTGGCTGTTAATTTTCCAACACTGCCTACTACACACCTTCTTCTGTCTCCTCTGAACTCTCCCCTCATCTCACTCCTTCCATCCCTCAGCCTTTCACCTCCTATTTCACCTCCTCTTCTTCCTCCCAAGCGGACGCCACCGGAGACAGGGCCATTACCCCGGCAGCTAAAAACAGGTCAAGTGTTGTTCCGTGATGTTGAAATTAATGACTGCAGTCCCACAGAGAGGCGAGGGGGAGAGATGGAGGGGAGCGATATGAGAGACAGAAGAGGAGGACGAGTGGTTGAAAGTGTTTAAAAGACAGAGTGAGAGTATGTCAGCTGGAGGGAGTTTGAAGAGGGATGCTTTTACTCAACTGTACTCCCGACCACTCATCCGGCTCCTCTGTTTCCTCTCTATCTCTCACATTACAATTGCAACATCATGGAACAACACTTGATTGTAATTTTGAAATCATAATGAGTCACAAGAGGATGGCAGCTAGTCCTGAAATAGTCTTCCTGCGCAGTAAGCTGTTGAGTTATTTCATTGTCAGAAGATAAAGCAAAGAGGACTAAAAGTAGCAGTTACATTTGTGTCACTTAACTAAACAGATTTCAGTGAATTTACTGTGTGTGGTTAGAGCACTGGAGCATTTATAGTGCATAATGTATACTGCAGTGTGCAAGACCTAAATATGTATCTGAAGTGATCCACCCATCCATTTTCAACCTCTTATCTGAAGCTGGGTCGTGGGGGCAGCAGGCTGAGCAAAGTATTCCAGACGTCCCTCTCCCTAGCAAAGCTTTGCAGCTCCTCCTGGGGGATCCCGAGGCATTCCCAGGCCAGATAAGATATAAAATCCCTCCAGCATGTTCTGGGTCTGCCCCGGGGCCTCCTACCAGTGGGACATGCCTGGAACACCTCCAACCTGAGGCGCCCAGGAGGCATTCTGATCAGATACCTGAACCACCTCAACTGACCCCTTTTGATGAGAAGGAGCAGCAGCTCTACCTCGAGCTGCTCCGGATGTCTGAACTCCTTACTCTGTCTCTGAGGCTGAGCCCAGCCACCCCATGGAGGAAACTAATTTCAGCCGCTTGTATCCGCAGTCTCATTCTTTTGGTCATTACCCAGAGCTCGTGAGCATAGGTGAGGGTTGGGATGTAGATGGACCAGTAAATCGAGAGCTTCGCCTTCCAGCTCATCTCTGTCTTTCACCACGACGGTCCGGTGCATTACCACATCACTGTAGAAGCAACACCAAACTGCCAATCAATCTCATGCTCCATTCTACCCTCACTTGTAACCTAGACCCTAAGATACTTGAACGCCTTCGCTTGGGGCAGTAACGCTCCCACCATTTTCCGGCAAAGAACAATGGCCTCAGTTTTGGAGGTGCTGACTCTCATCTCGATCACTTTACACATGGCTGCAAACCACCCAAGTGCATGCTGGAGGTCACAATGTGAGCAAACAGAACCACATCATCTGCAAAAAGCTGATGTGCAATGACGGTACCTTGTAATTCCATGTGGGATAAGCCAAGTGAAAATCTTGGCATGACACAAAATAAATAAATAAATGAAGTGATTAAATTAGTATAGCAATAAATTAATATATTCTGTATCATTAGAGATTTTCATTTGAATTATTTCACAGTTGTTCACCATCTACTCTCTTTTTAAGAAGATTGTGGAGAAACTTATAGTATTTTAAACAGAAACCTAACAATAATATGATATTATAAGTTTTATCTAATACTGCTTGCAAGTCATACAATAATCATGGCTCTAGGTCAGTCAGAAATCAATATCAGTGTAAGTGTACGCTATAAAATATTTTCACCACTTTTTCTTGTCATTATATAGCCTCTTCTGATGGGTAATTGAATTTGTTATATCAAATCAAAAAGACACAAAAAGAGTAATGTTACTTAGCGAAACACTGCCTCTACCATGAAAGTATTTACTTTCGGATGTCAGTGCTGAGAACATGACTATAGACTGTAGCCTAAGCTGTGTTTGCACATCCATCAACTTCCTCAACAAGTCACAGGAAGTTCATCAATATTCTATGGGCGACCTGAAACTGATGTTACAGTAAAACCGGAAACTAGCTCACCACTTCTCAACTTCTGTCAGAGCCACTTACATCAGAAGATATAGGACCACTTGCTGCAACAAATGATTATATACTTATATTTGGCGAAGTGCTCTGCTCCTGAGGGCTCCCCGGTGAATCTGAGCGGCAGCGCCGAGTTCAGCAGCACAGGGAAGATAAATGAGACAATTAAACAGTGCTTGATGGCACCTCAGTGACTAATGGCTTTTCCTTCCTGCTTGTCTGCGCACTGACAAACACAGTAGTAAGCAGCAAAGAGTGTGTGTGTGTGTGCAGCATTGACAGACTCATGCTTGTGTGTTTACGTGAGTGTCTGTGCATGTGTGAGTGTGTGTGTGGGCTAGAGGTTTGTTGCAGAAATTCAACTGCCAGATAGACAAACACTTGCAGACATCAAAACAATGAGAGTGAGATACAAAAAAAATCTGTGGCTGCAAAGTTCTGTGAATGATGTTAACAGTGACAACAATTCTTTATTATGCCCTTTGTTTACATTTTATTACTGTGGTGAATGTCCACAAAGTGTGTGTTGAGTTTGTTTTACATCTGTGAAACATCTACTATGCATAAGAAGGGCTACATCGACGGCTCACTAAACCCCTGCCCAGTGTTCTTCAGCTCCAACATTAGCTGCAAACGTTAGCATGTCTGGCTAACTAGCTTCTCCAGTGGTCGGTGGAGTAAACAAACACAGTCTTCAAGTAGATGATGTTGTCTCAAGTAGAAGTAAAAATACTTTAGTAAGAGTAAAAAAGTATTTTGTTAAAAAAAACGAGTTGTGAGTAACTTCATCAGATGCAGTTCATTACATCAATGTATTACGTTCAAACAGGTCAATAGGTGCTGTTATCATATTCAATAAAACATTTATTATCAGGTGCAGTCTGTTTGTCCACCATTTGAATTCATTTTTAGTAACCCTCGACTTATCTTTCTCTTATTGTTACTCTAATAGGCACTGGTTTTGCCTTTGCTCCTTGAGAACTCTTCTTATCTTGTATATTTGTATATTTTGCCAGATATTTAATACTTTATTGTTCTAAAACTGGGCCCAGTGAGTGACCCAGGTCACTCACTGACCCTGGGGACCTACTGGTTGTCTGGTTGTGAATAGTTAAATTGTTGTTACTGTAATTTGAAGCATTTTGTAGCACAAGAATTTCCTTTGGGATAATAAAGTTCTACTGAATTGAATGTATCAGTAAAAGTAATGAGAGGTGTGTAGTCCAATCTCACAGAGTAGAAGTACATATATTTGATTACAAATCTACTCAAGTAAAAATCTTCAAATCTGTATTTTTCATCTGAAATTGAAACCTTTAAAAATGAATACAACCTCACGTTGCATCAATCACATTTACACACCAACTCTGAAACTTTAGTCTGTCATTATAATTTTGAAAACCAGTTCGATTACCTGTGATTTTTTGCATATGTCGAAAGCATTAAGAGAGTTTTTTGACCCAGGAAGCAGTCAAAAAAATGTGGCGTAACCTGCAGGACACGTACATTTGCAACAAGAGAGGAACAAGGCAATGGACTGTGGGGCCAGCAAGAAAAGAACATGTACAATACACGGAAGCAATGTTCTCCTTGAAATTTTCACGACGAAGAGAAGGCAACATTAGGCTATCCAGAAATGCACAACAGCAATGAGAGGCTTACAGCAGAGTGCAAGTTAATAGCCACACAGTATCATTTTTATATCTAAGGTAGCCGCTGTGCAAAACGCAAGTTGCAGGCTGAGAGTGGAGACACGTTGGAGGTTTCTATGCATAACTATTTTCATCAGACGACGGATTTAAAAAACAAAAAAAAAAAAAACAGACTTGGTGCGCAAAAAGGCCTTAAAGGCGCTGTATGTAAGAATGTGGCCAAAACGGTTACTGAACTCAAATTCAAAATACTGCCGCGAGTCGTGTCCCCCCCCTTCAAGGTTGCTGCTCTGTGCTGAATTGCTGCGTTGTGCTCCGGCGTCTGGCAAAAATAGAAGTCCAGCGTATCTGTTGCGGAGGGCTCCGGAGTGCCGCAGCAGAGACGGAGCCGGAACGCAGCACAGCCGCAGCCGGTGGAAACACACACATTGACTAGAACTGAATCCTATTGGCTCCGCTGCAGTGCCGGAGCGCAGACGCAACCAACACGCATCTGGTGGAAATTGGGGGTGAGTTGCCGCATCCTTGATCTTCAGTTTTCCAGCAGGCCGTTCGAGCAAGTCTGGCTTCTCTGCCGCTGCTACCGGGGTACATCTGAGGAGGAGCCGGCTGCTAATGCTATGTACCGGGACACTGCTAATGCTGCTTGCCATGCTGCTAACATTTGTTTCTCAAAAACATCAGTCAGGTCGATGACCCACCTGCACATGGGCTACAATGTATGATCGAAAATGATTAACAGTGTAAAGTATTCGAAATGTCCATCCCTGTCTAGCTATGATGCTAGTTAGCCAACTTTGGCTAAAGCTTACCTGTCGAGGAGAGGAGTAGCCACTTCGACATCCGATTTCAAATTCTCCTCCGCTTTCAACTGTCTCCACCGTTCACAATCATCTCCTATATACACCCTCGCTTTGCCTCGAGTTTTGTCTTGGCATTTTTTGGGAATCATAACGAGGTCGTTTGGGTTTAGTCGCACCGTCAGCCATTGTAGCTCAGTCGTAACTGTAACTGATGCTGAGACTCTACTGACTGTGTGACTGGTAGATGGCGGTGGGTGGCGCAACAGGCCAAAACACAAATTCAAAACATAAACATGATTTGCAGACCGTAAAAATTTTTTTTAAATGCAAATATTCTGGCTGTACTATTGTTGTCAGTGAGATCAGTATGTTATATGAACATTATTCCTTAGTCTCTGTGACATATTAGGAGGATTTTATGACTATTTGCTTTAGATTTCTTACATATAGCTCCTTTAATAATAAAAAGTATTATGCAAAACAACTACTCTTAGAAGTACAATTTATTAATAGAAATTACTCCAACTACATGTACCAGAGTAAATATAACACATTATCTCCCATCAGTGCTTATGACGTATAATGGTAAAGCTAACATAATATTATTTCTAAGGCCAAGGTGCATATCATGATATAACGATGTAATTTGTGGGGTCATCAGTCATGTTAGACCAAGTTCCACTCACCAAGTTAGTACGTAAAGCCAATACACATTGTTTCACTGCAGATCTAATGTAGGATGTGTGTTTATAGCTCCATTCACTATATGAACACAAGTCCACTCTTAGTCTACTTTGTGTATCAAAATGTGCTGAGTAAATGTAACACATATTGTTTACGGTGACTGCTATTTGTGTGTGCGTGTGCGTGTGCGTGTGTGTGTGTGTGTGTCTGGCAGGGGTAGGCAGTGGGGTTTTCCTGTCTTTACATCCTGTTGTATACCCTATTAAAGGCCAACAGTCCACCAGGAGCGGACAGATAGGACAGTCATGTGGTAATTAGCTCTGGTCATTAAAACTGACCTCAGGCTTTGTTCTGCCATCTGGATACACTGTCCTACCTCCTGTTAGACGTGTGTGTGTGTGTGTGTGTGTGACCCACATGATTTCCTTTTTCTAACAATCCTGGAAGGAACAACCTGGAGTGTATTGTTTATTTCTAATTGTCTTCTCTATCTATGAATCTGTCCCGTCATGTGCATGATAAGCAGTATGAGCTGTATTCAATGGAGGACCCTGTACACAAAATGAACACTTGAGCTTCCACTTCTGTCTAAATGAGCTGCATTTTGTTGTAACCTACACGTGTGAAAGAGAGCACACGCCGCCTCTGCTCATCACATTCTTGAAATTCATTAATTGCTTTCACAAGAGTAAATTCAATAGGCCATTGTTTGTGGGTGCACGGTCAGCTGATTTTAAATTATGTTTTAAAATGTGACGAAGTCAATGACAAGGAGGCACACAGATAGTCGGTTCAGCCTGGAATGCAACAAACATGCGGTATGAAATGCTGATCTGTTCATCAGGTGACCTCAAGGTCTCAGGTTGAATCCCGACAACAGCCAGTGTGTTCGAACCGAATCAACTTCTTATTTGTCAGGGGTGCAGTAACAGGACAAAAGTAGTAAAAGGAGCATAATCTGCATATTTTAGACCATTGTCTCTACATAAAAATGTAAAATCCCAGAGTCATGTGCAGGATAGTTTTGAGCAGCGCAACCGAGGCGCGCTCAGTTTGATAGTTTGGCAGACCGAGGTGCGCTGAGATGGGTGTGGCGGTGCAGCAGGGGGAGGTGTCGACAGATCCAGCTTGGCGCAGTGACAGTTTCGTGCCAAAAGGCTTCATCGAAGGCGCGCTAAAAGCTCGCCAGCTGAAACCACATCTACTGTCAGCGCAGGCGGAGCGCAGCCGGTGTAAGCTGAAGTTTGGCTGACCAGCGGACAGTGTGCACACGTCACCGTTGGTGGGTCTTCAGGTTCGTCAGGCTCACTTGCCATGTTGTCAAAATGCGAGAATGCGCTGCACAAAGTGAAAGCGGAGATTTTCGGTCGGACTTGGTCCGTCACTCAATTATGTCCGTCGGGGAACTAGATATTTTAAATGGTTCGGCTCTCAAAAACGGAATTAAAATAAAACAAAATAAAATAAAATAATATCCTGCGCCCAATAATTTGGTACAGGGTCGTGCCGAACCGAAAGTCGCGTACCGAATGGTTCGACACAAATACATGTACCGTTACGGCCCTATTAACAATGCAATAAATACCCAAAAAACACTATTCAATGCAACTATCTGCAATCAGCACATAAATGTATCCCTGTAAACCCAACCTGATTTGATTAACACAGCTGCGAACTAATGAGTTCACATCCCTCTCAGCCAACCACAAACAGCCACAGCATCAGATAGGGAGTATATATTCAGCATCTGTCATCTTAGAAAAGTCAAAAGAAAAGAAACAGTGAAACTGCGAGAGAGAAAGAGAGAGCGCGCGCACGAGAGAAACGCGACATTGATTTACAATTGTGGTGACCTCCTCCCAGGCTACCTTTGCATCATCAGCCCGTGGAGGTATGCTCGCACTTCCATATATTTGGACACTGCGAGCTTGGACCTCCCGGACCAAAACATAAGTTTCCTCCTGGGAGAGGTTTGGCCTTGTGACGCTTCTGCTTTCTTCTGCCATGGCGAATTGAGTAAACTCTCATTATGCCTTCGCGCGGCGCATTTAAGGGCGAGGAGAGGGGCTCATTTGATTGGTGTGATGTGTATAAAACCCACTCCACGCCTTCTCTCCTCCCTCTTTCCGACTTGCGCAGGTAGGAGGGACGGAGGTGGGAAAGAGGAGTAGCTGCGCCAGCGCACACGGTCGCCCGGTCTGCGAAACTAGAGCCCAATGTTTTCTGGGAACTGTAACTGCTTGCCAAGATCAACTCTCAGTTGCCAGTCGGCTGCTGAGGCGAGGAGGCTAGTTGCTGATCTTGATTGTGGGATGTTTTTCTCTCCAGCTTTAACAAAGGTGATGCTCCTCTTTGGTTGATGGTGATTACTGGTGGTAATAGCTGAGGCAACTGTATCTGCAAGGGCCTTTGGGCACCAACTGAAGATGTGTTCGAGGGATCCTCTCCTAGAGCAAAGAGCACAAGATGGTGTTTCCATCTTACCCCAGATGTGGAGATTAGCTGGGCTTGGTAGGTCATTGTACTCAGCCTGGATCAAAAATCGGACTTGGAAGTAGTCTGCCCCGCAGGATGTTATCCCATGTGACCCTCTGCTGCTCTGGAGATTCCCACTTCATCCATGCTCCCTGCTGCTCCAAAACCACCATCCTGCTTACTTTTTCTTGTTCCACCCTTGCTCAAAGTTAAAAGCAAACATGACCAACTCTTCCAAATCCAAAAACTAGAGTGCTAAAAGTCATTCTTTATAGTCACCAAGTATAAAGTGTGGATCTGCTCCACAGACAATGAATAGAAGAGTATGTTAGATGATACTGAGAGCACCCAGGGGAGTGTTTTGAGTATATGGGTACATTTTCTGTTTCACTATAATAGAATAAAGCTCATTTGGGTATAAAAAAGGAATCAAACAAACTGTGGATACATGAAATCAGTCTTCCATTCATTGTCTGTGGAGCAGCTCCAGTCTTTATACTTGATGACATCACAAGTGTTGAGTCTTACTTCTCTGGTTTCTGGCTTTGAGATAGAGAAGCTCATGTTCACAAATACTGGTTGAACTTTCCTCGGCCATGGAAATAAAATATTGTAATTCTTAATTAAGGTGGTGTTCCCCTTTAAGGGACTGTCGCCTGCACATGAGAGGAGCTGCTGTCATTGCTACTGTGGAAGCTTCACTTAACTCCACCTGATGTTGCTACAGTTTAATAGTTGAATACAATAACTTTAATATCATATCACCCTATATCTTAACACATCATCCCATGCTATGACATCACTTATCAGTGTAAGTCCCTCTCGCCTGTCGTACACTGTTACGAGTAGGACCGGCAGCAAACGGACAAGTGCAGGGAGAGCAGTGTGAGTCATACCACTCTGTTCACAAGAATCCCATATTCAGCCAGATCTTGTGTGATGTGCTGCATGTTTGCAAGTGTGTGTGCATGTGTGTGAGAGAGAGAGAGGGGGACACAGAGACAACGGCTGAGTGAGACAAGTAAGAAATATGTGCGTCTGCAGCATAATTCATTGTGTATAGGAGGGAGTGTAGTTCTGTGTGTGAGAGAGCAGTGAAGAGGACACAGTAGGTTTATTGAGCAGCTCTCTGCAGGACAAAAGCATCTTTCTGAGACACATTCCTTTAGCTGATTACAGAGGCTGCAGGCAGCATTAACAGCATAGCTTACATTTTGTACATGTTACACACTGCAGGCTTCATTCACACTGTAGACGAACATGTTCCAGTTCAGACTGAACATGTTTACGCTGCTGGTGACGTTGAGACTTTATAAAATACAGCTGCATGTTTATTTCTGTAATTGGGCCCTGAAACTGTATTTCGTGGTTATTTTTATGCTATTTTGTTTCATTTTATTAAACTTTAATTGGGTTTTACTGGAGAATAGTCATTTGTTATATATTAGAGTTAACCTCCAATCTTCTTTGTGGGTGAAAGCAATTAGACAACATCATATTGTTTTATTTCAGCTGCTAACTGCTAGCTGCTCCAAAGTTTTTGGCTTGTGACATGCACGAGTCATGAACAGTGCAACGAAAGACTTTTTTCGATTTTTCTTTTTGAGATGGCAACATCAAAATGACTTGTATGGGCCTGAAGAGGCAAAAGTGTCAAGAACTTCAAAAGAAACTAGAATTTCTGCGTCACAGTTGTGTCTCCGTGAACCAGCCAAGTTGCAGTTATAGTTTACATCCATGTCTGTTCAGACTCCTATGTTGCCATGACAATTGACAATGTTTCAAATATGAATGTTGCTGCAAAGAAGCTACACAGTCTAATCTATACACACACAGTTTCAAGGTGGGCACCCAAGATAAGTCTCACCAATTCAGTGTCTGAACAAATGTAACCTCCTCTGTTCCTGAGTTATGATGTCATTTTATTTTTTAATACATTTGTGTGAAATTTTGTCATAATTAGTGTATGAATTCTTGATTTTTGGCCAAAAACATGTTTTGCGAGGCCACAGCGACCTTTGACCTCTGACCATCAAATTCCAATCAGGCCATCTCTAAGTCCAATTGGATGTTTGTGACAAATTTGAAGAAATCCCCTTAAGGTTTTCTTGAGATATCGCGTTCATGAGAATGAGATAGATGAGGTCACAGTGACCCTTGACCTTTAACCATCAAGTTCTAATCTGGTCATCCGTATATTCAACTGGACGTTTGTGATGAATTTGAAGACATTTCTTGAGATGTCATGTCCAGAAGAATGGTACGTACATATGTACGTACGTATAGACCAGTGGTAGGCAACCTGTGGCTTTTGAGCCCCTCTCCTTCCTGGGGCTTTGACCAAAAATTAGGCTACATGCAAATGAATCATGGTAATTTTTCAACATTTCAAATTTCATTTATCATTGCTGTCGACCTGAAGTGATTCTTACATTATCCAACTGTAAATATATGTAACCTGTAGGCCTACAACAAATTTTAAAATGTTTTAACATTTCGTCAACTGTTTTGAGTGTGCGGCTGCTGTTTTGTTGTTTTCTAACATTTCGTCAACTGAAATCTGAGACATAGCTATGTCTTCGTCCTGGCGTCTTTTCTCTAAGTTTTGCCGAACATCAAGAGCGGTGGCTTGTCTTGAGTCTCCTTAGCAAAGCTAGCCATGGATTCCAAATCCAGAAAGGAAAAGTCTTAGAAGAAAGTATTGAATTTAATAGTGCATAGACAGATTTGTTTACTTTCGCTGCAAGGTACCACATATTCATAAATACTTCACTGCGGAGTAGCCACCCAATGGTAAAAAATATTAATGATTAAATCTATTAGTAATGCTAATAAGCTAATTTAAACTTAATAAGGTTACCTTTATCATTGCGGCTAAGATTTAATTAATGTTTTTGGACCAAAAATGGCTCCTCAGGTAGTAAAGATTGCTGACCCCTTGTACAGACAGACGACTCAGACACATAATGCCTCTGCACATGCAATAAAAAGCACAGATTATTACCATCATTACCCCTGAGATCTACTTCGAAAAGCCAGACTCCCATGTTGGGAACCACCGGCATTAAAAATCACCAAATATTTAACCTGTAAATTTGACAAACTAAAGAAACAAAAGCAACTACAGTGAAATACTCCAAATGTTAATTTTGTTTTTACTAAAAAATACAGCACACAGGCTTATGAAAGAACTAGGTAGCATGATAGTTAGGAAGTCATGTTTCAAATCTGTTGTACTAACATTACATGAAGTTAGATATTGTCTAATACGTCAAACCATAAGACAACATAAAAAAAGACATTTGACAATTATAGCACTTAAATGACCATGAAAGACACATGTTAACAAACAGTACAGTATAAAGAATGTGGATCACACTTGGGGTGCCCAGTAGCTTATTCAGTAGAGCAGGCGCCCCATGTATAAAGGCTTTGTTCTTGCTGCAGCAGCCAGGGGTTCGATTCTGACCCATGACCCTTTGCTGCTGTCATCCCTTCTCTCTCCCTTTCATGCTCATACTGTCCTATCAATTAAAGGCATAAAGGCCTAAAACATATCTTTAAAAAAAGAACGAGCACCACACTTGAATATTAATAAATAAGAGGTTAAAACTAGTTCTCATCAATGTAGCAGACGTAGTTTGGTTTTATGAATCATGGGCTAAAAATCACTCAGGTTACTAAGGTTATTTAAAATTCAAGCGTGCGCTCTCAAACGCCTCCTGGCATCATTTGCATGTGATTCAGATGGTGTGTGTATCACTGCCAACTGCTTTCAAAAATAACCAGGTTAGTGTGTGTGTGTGTGTGTGTGTGTGTGTGTGTGTGTGTGACTTGCATACTAAAGTCAGTGTCGGTATGACGAACTGTTGCTAAGCAGTGGTGGTTGCTAGGTGGTGAAAGGGGGAGGGGAGACAGGTTTGCAGTTAGTGATGGAATCTGAGGGTTTACCTCTACGAGCGTGTGTGTGCACGTGTGTGTGTGTGTGTTCCCTTGGATTTATTTGGTTTAAGTGTTGATACTACAGTGTGGGGAAAGAAAAGCTGCATTTTTTGGAGGTGATTTCAACTTCTGTTCACAGCAAACTCCACCACGGGATAAAAGGATTCAGCCTAGAGGCTATATCGGATGCATAAGTGTGCGAAAGAGCTTCATGTTGGTGATCTGGTGAATCTTTTTAAACTGTAACAACTGACTCATTAAAAAAACAGACCGCAAAATGCTGTCTAGCAGCGTCAGATTCAGCAATGGAAGAACGACTATGAGTCATTTATTTTGTCTTCTGCTGCAGATTCATCAAGCAAAGCTGCAGAGTATCTGGCAGGAGAACACAGAGTGAAACCAGCACACTCCTCTGCTTTCCCCAGGACGATTACTGTATTATACGCAGCGGGGGGAAAGCCTCACAGTTTGCCGGCTTCCCTCTATTTGTGTTCACATATTTTCCAGCTTGTTCTGCACATCCTAGACAGGCATATCTGGCCTCTAGCTACAGTTTTTAGTGCTCGTATCTTTTTGTGTTTTTTCCTAACTTATCTGCAGGTACCTCGCTAAACATACTGTGCATCCCTAAACGGTGTCGCTCCTGTCAGATCTGGTCTGATCCAGTCGGGTGAAGGAGATGGTGGGGGGGTTGGCGGGGCGAGACACAGGCAGCCATTTGTACTCAAGGTCCTGTGATGGAGGGTCCAAACACCAGTCGTAGTGCTTTAGCAGGTACATGCACGCTTCCTGGCAGAAAAACAAGAAAAGATATTTTTAAAAAAACAGTACTGAATGTGCTGTAACTTCAGTATCTTTGCTGCGCTGACATAAACGGATCTTACGTTCTGCCTGACAGATATCTAGAGTTAAAAGCAGTGGGGGTGGAAGTGACAATTTCCTAATTTTATAGCAGCGCAGAAACAAAATGTTAAACCAGAAGGCACTTGGCAGAGCGAGAGCCTCCGCCAACGCTGCATGAGTCTCCAACTTGTAAAGCTACAGCCTCCATAACACTTTATGTTTGTTTGTGTGTTGTTGTTTTTTTCAGATTTGAAGGTAGGAAGGCAAAGCAACACCTTTAAGCAGCCAAGCTGAAATGGAACATTAGGTCCATGGGACTTGGTTTACTCATCATAAACACTTTCCTGATATCAATGCTCATTTGACCATCTAGCAGAGCTCGGTAACAGCTTTCTGAATGCGTACATTTTCTCCCATCTCCACTCTACTTGGTACCACAAGACAGGAAAAAGCTGATTCTGTTTTATTCTACATACGACGTGCACTCAGGACTCCATGGCTGGTGATACCGTAGCCAGCATTCCCCATTGGCTGATGCTAAGCCACACAGTGGACCAATGGCATTCACCAGGAACAGCCCGTTGCCCCACCTCCCTCCACTTTGTGAATGAAGATTTTCCTGATAGAGGGGGAGGAGCAGGGGGAATGAATGGGAAGGGATGAAGGGAGGAAAGGAGTGAGGGAATCAGAGAAGGATGGTGATGGTGGGGGTGGGAGGAAGGAGGGAAGGATGAAGCAAGGAGGCGATGAGTCACATCTCTGACCTAGATCCCTGCGGTCTACTTTTTACTCTGATCACGCCCTCCTGTATGTGTGTGTGTGTGAGTGTGTGTGGTGGTATGTGCAAGTGGTCAGTCTGCTATGAGCCAATCAGACACAGTTTACAGCCAAATGTTCTGGTCTTTAGTGCCAACATAGCAGGTTACAGTGAGATATGAGATTCAACGTGTGCATCGTTAATTCAAAATAAACCCTAACAAGGTGATGGATATTGTGTGTGTGTGTGTGTGTGTGTGTGTGTGTGTGTGTGTGTGTGTGTGTGTATTACTTGTACATTCTCACACAGCAGAGTTGGGTCATGTTGCTAAATGTTGCTGAGAACAACTTTTACAAGAGGGAGCAGGGTTGACCCCGTTGCTAGGGATGACATCATGATTCTGCATTTATTAGTCTACAGTGATTGGCTGACAACTGACCGGCCTGTATCAGTGGATATGAAATAAAATAATCATCAATACACAGAAGTGGGACTAGACTGGAATCAATTAAATCAGAGGAGGTTAAAAAATGTAAATAATAAGATGATTACCCATAGTCCATGTGGAGAGCAAGACTATGAAAGCGATGTACTGCTCACCTTATCTCATTCATGCCACTTGTTTAAGCAATAAAAAAACAAAACAAAGACCCTCTGATTATCTAGAATAACTAATCTAGTTTTAAATAATGCGATATAATTGTCCTGCTGAACAATGCGGAGAGCTGAATGAGGAGGGAACAGATCATTAAACCACTGAGCATTTTACCTGAGCACCATTTAATCAGGACCAACATTTACAATGACTCATGAGTGTGTGTGCATGTGCGTTAGACTGAGTCATCCGTCATGGCTGCATTTAGTATAGTTTGCAGTAACACCTCCATCCATCTTATGGTTGTACGCATGTGTTGCCGTTTTTGGTCTTTAATAATCAGAAAAGAAAAAGAAGACATAGCCACCATGACATCACCCATTGGTTTGTGGACTCATGTTTTGAAGTGTCGAATTTGGCTTTTTTTTGGGAGCCAGAAGTGACTATATTTAGACTAGAGGGTGGAGCTGTGGAAGAGGGAGGCATGGATCTGACTGACAACCTGAGGACACCACTGTGGTCGCAACTTGTCAATAACAAGGTAGCCATGTGCTATAGCAACTGAGACCATAAACTCATCAGGAAAATTTTAACTGAAGTAATAAATCAAGCTAGAAGTAGGGTCATTTTCTCATAAACCTCTTTTTGCAACTAGTGGAGTCGCCCCCTGTTGGCCATTAGAAAGAATGCAAGTTTAAAGCACTTCTCAATTGGCTTCACTTTTCAGAACTGCAGGTCACCCCTTGAGAAAAGTATATAGGTTCAGTTTTAGTGACTGTAATCTAACAGGTAGGTTAAATAACCTACTTTACACATGTTAGCTAACAGCCTGACTCAACCGGGCCATACATTTTAATAATATCTAGATACGGAAATGCCAAGATGGCGCCTATTTATTGCAATAGAGTTGCTTGCCTGGCGCAACAAAAGGTTTTCTAGCTTCAGGGTTTACTTCCCTGGTATGCGGCCCACTGAATATGCATGGTAGTGTTTCTCGCACTGGCTCCACCCGCGGGTTTTCGCTCAGCTCATTGACTTTACATTGTGATGATGTGACAGGTTTTTAAATCACTTTTCTTGGCTTGAGGAAAGTTTTACAAAAATAAAAACCTCCATGGTTCAAAAATTCAGGATAAAAAGATTAATAATGGACTTGTTTGCAGTCCAAGGTGTCATGTCAAGAGTTTTACAGAAGTCTCTTTTATAATGGTGGTCTATGGGGAAAATGTTCTTTTGGCCGCAAGTTCTTTTTGCTACAGTACCACCAGTGGCCACTGGAAAAAGTTGGCTGCAAGGCTGAGCAGCCTTTCTGCTTCGAGCTTTCCTTAGGAAGTGTGCCGGGCTTTGAAGTCAATTTTGGTAGTGGCCAAACAGTAGAATTACAACCTCAGGGCCTGTCACGTGAAGCCATTGGGCCCAAAAACATTTTTCGCCATAAATTTATATTGTGAAAGAGACATCTGTAAATCAGTGGATACATTCACAACCCCTGAAAAATGACTCATTTCACTAGTGAGATTTAAACAATTCAGTCACATATAATTTTTACAACCACATGATTAAATTATTTTATCCACATTCAAGTTAGCAGAGCGCTCAGATGGAAGTAGCAAACTCAATTTCTTGTCCACCTGCTCTATGAGACCAACAATGCTGAAGTAGTGCCAGTCCTCCAGGTAATTTTACTGTCACTGAGCAGCTTTGATGATAGGTGTCAGTGGGGTCCCATCTCCAAGTTAGTTTCCAGGTCTCGTTATACATCCATGTTAGCAATCATAAATAGGCACTGCAGGCCTCTTTAGCTTTGGATTTTTCCCACGTGTAAGCAAGAATGTAAGGAATCCATTACACATTGTGTTTATCTGCTGTAATGTAAGCTGCTAACATTAGCATGTCCAGCTAACTAGCTAAAAAAGCCCCATTCATGACAGCATATCTACTGTGTGGTTACATTTCCACACTCTGTGTAAGCCGGTCATTCAGTGTTAGGTCTGTAACATATTTAAGACGCTTTTAAAAGGCTCTAGTTTTTGAAGTAGTCAACTGGAAACACTGAGTCAGCCTTATGACAGCATTTTCAACCAGCTACAGCTGATAAAAACTACAGTGTTGACATTTAATTCTGCTTTTGTAAACCACTGTCTGACATCAGGGACCTATTATTTCAAACATTAAAAATAATTTGATGGTAGATGCTCCGATTATCATTACAAACTGTGCTGTACAATGACAGGAAGCTTGCAACAGTTGGATGATGGGGCTTAGCACAAAGTTTCACTTAAATGGTTGTGAAAAATTCAATTCTTTTATCAGAAATGTTAAACCTACACAAGGTTTTCCCATGATTACTGAAAACAAGAGGGAATCCTTGCATCCGGTTCCGCACGTTTCCAATTAAATCCCTGGGAATCCATCGGCTCACTGAGGTTGTTTTCAGGTTGGTGTCACCCTCCACTCCCCAGTGTCAAGGCTCACCACACAGACAGACACAGCTGTTCCAACGAGAACATCCTCCCATGGGAAAAATCTCTCTCCTTCCTGTTGTCACACCTGAAACACACCTGTCATGTGCAAGCATATATGTGTGAGTGTGTGTTTGTGTGTGTCTCCTGAGTATATAGGCACTGGTGGCTATGGTGAGTGCTGCCGTGGGGACTGGCAGGTGGTTTAAAGAGGACAGAGTGTACCTGGGCTCTCCGTCTGTTATGTCTAATAACACACACACACACACACACACACACACACACACACACAGCCAAGCATTTCATCATTCCCATGAGCAGTGCTTGTGGCTCACCCCTCTTTCTTTTTTTACTTTTTGCTTCTATGCCATATCAGCCCAGTCGCCAGGTATAATATCAGTGTGTCTAGAGTGACAAAGTATTTGAGCTGACTATGTCACTGAGAGATAGCAGGGATGGTGGATGGCGTGTCACCTGGGTGAGACGCCTGCCAAGCTGCATACCACTGTTCTAGACGAACAAACAAAATCAATGTGATTTGGTGAGTCAGTGCTGTGTTGCAGCAGCTTTTTAGGCACCAAACATGGGTGTTTTTTAGCGACCTGTCGCTGTGTGAATAGTGCCTTGGAAAAAATTTTTTTTTCCTTTTATGGAGACACCACTACCTTTCCTGTCTGGATAGTGACATGAAAAACTCTTTTTTTTTTAATCGTGCAATGACTACAAAGCCAGAAAAGACAAGTATAGGGACACATAGACAGCCAAAATAGATTATATAAAATAAGAACAAGTCAAACGATGAAAATGATGAGGGTCCAAATTGGATAAAGGGAAGTAGGGGTGTGTCCCAAAGACAGTGACAGTGGCAATGTTTTTTTTTTTTTTTGCGGTAACACTTTATTTGAAGGTATCTACATAAGAGTGACATGACACTGTCATAACTATGACATGACACGGTCATGAACCTGTCATGAACATTATGTACATGTCATAAACGTTTATGACTGCTGTCATTAAGTGTCATTTGGTTTTTGTGATGACAAGTTGACATTGTTTGGGTTGTCTTGATAATGACAACTTCACATTAATCAAAGTGACATTACCAGAAGATGTCTTTGTCATGACAAGTTGACATTACATTTGTTTGACATAATGATTAATATAAAGACATCTTCTGGTAATGTCACTTTGATTAATGTCAAGTTGTCATAATCAAGACAACCCAAACAATGTCAACTTGTCATTACAAAAACTGAATGACACTTAACGACAGCAGACATAAACGTTTATGACATGTACATAATGTTTATGACAAGTTCATGACAGTGTCATGTCATAGTTATGACAGTGTCATGTCACCTTTATGTAGATACCTTCAAGTAAAGTGTTACCGTTTTTCCTTAAGACATCAGTGCATTTCCTGCAAGGATTGTGTCTACACAGGTGGGTACCAAAAGCATGCTCTTTTCCTAACCATGAACAAGCAGTGTTTGTGCCTAAACCTAATCAAACATTAACCATGGTGTTATTGAAACATAGAGTTTTAACGTAAACGCTACATAATAGCCTGCAAATGCAACTTATCCATGGTTTGCAGAAACGTACCATGCCAAAATTATTTCTGGCAATTGGGTCGGCCATATTATGTCTGTCATCGACAGTAACAGCAGTGTTGTACCCTCATCTGGTAGCAGGCAGAAGCTTTCCAATTTTTGCTTCCCTCTTAGCTGCTAACTCCCATTTTCTCCCATTAGTGAACACATTCCCAAATAAATACAATACGTTCAGTATATGTTTTCTTTCATAATAATATCTGTATCCTTAAATCGCACATTTTTAGTTCCCATGTACACAGCTACAGCAAGCAGTCGCACTTTAAACTGTCCTTTTGGCCATTAGGAGTTGAGGAGAGATGCTCAGCTCTAAGAGAGTACAGCAAGACCTCATTAAATAGTTAAAGGAGTACTATTTCTGTGAGTGCCGGAGTACCTGAAGAAAATCCACGCTGACACGGGGAGAACATGCAAACTCCTCACAGAGGGGATCCCCCAGCCCAGGGTTGGAACCCTCCTCCCCGGGTTTGAACCAGAAAAACTCTCTTGCTGTGCTAATATCTGCACCACAGGAGCTTTTGTAAAATTTTTGTTTACACCACATGCAGAATTCATTTTCATGAAGTTCAACATCCATAATTATGATGTGAAAATCTAAATGAAAGAGTTCTCAGGTTGGATTGTAAGTTATAATTATGTTTAGATATTGTATATGGGTTTAATGGCTGTGGACAAATGAAGACAACCTAACTGGCTGCCTCTATCTCACACCAGTGATCTTGTTAGTGCTTCAGTATTATTTCTACAAATTCAGACCATCTTCAACATCAGCACTGTTGCATCCTCTCCTCACTAAAGGAGGATAAAGTTTTGTAACAGTCTTCCACTCAGTAAACTCCCCACTAAATATGACACGGAAGCTCAAAATGAAAAAGACAGAGCTGAGGCTGCTAGATCATAAATGTCTCAACATCTCAGCATTTTAACTTCTTCTTTGTGTCTGTTTTTCCTACTAAAGAACATTTATTAAATGCAACAGAAAGTGAGAAAGGAAGTAATGAAACCTTCGGTCAGTCTTTTTCCTCCTTTGCTCCTAAAATGAGACAAGTTTACAGACAGCTGGGCGAAGTGTGTGTGTGTGTGTGTGCATCTATGTACTGTATCTGTATTGCGGCAGTGTTATGAGCAAAGAAATTTAGTCACCTTAAGGAAGACATCTGTAAGTTTAGTCCCAATGCAGCTTCGAGGCCCATTGCCGAAGGAGCACAGGTAGTGCTCCTGGCCTGCATTCCTGCACACACAAAAACATACGTGGTTACACACGAGTGAAAAATGTGTTAAAATAAATCGAAGATGCAGAAATCAATATTCCAACAAAGCTTTAATAGTAAGAGGAACATAAAACCTTTTTTAAAATGATTTTCTACAAATCAGAGAGCTCAAGCCTATCTGTATTGTTCAACCAGATTGAATTTGAATTCCAGTCATAGAAGCAGAATAATGACCACTTCATGCCTCTGTTTCACACGTCTAACAAAACTGTCAAAGAGGGTGTTGTTATCCACAGGATGATCATCAGATGTGACGTCATATGATGATCAGATGATGATGACATGATGGGCAGACTTCACATCTCTCGACCAGTGACAGGACCTGATTGGTGCTCACTGATCATGTAAGTAGACTGCTCATGTGTCATTTAGACAGAAACAAAGATATGATAAAATCTGGCACTGTGGGGAGATGTTTTTGACAAACAACAGTGCACTGCTTCAAATGTTTTACCCATAATGTGGAATGCATTGCAAAATTGCCTCTGTCTGTGTGTCAGATCTTTGTCGACTTGCATCAATGCAATCAATATTAGCCATGGAAACGTTATGGCTCTGGGCAGTGTCGTACTGTCCCCACTTTTCCGACCAAAATATCTCAACAACTGTTGCATGGATTGCGATGAAAGACACATTCATGGTTCCCCGAGGATGAATTGTAATCGCTTTGCTGATCCCCTGCCTTTCTATGTAGTGCCACCATCATGTAAAAATCCCAATTTGTCCAATAATTTAGCATAGTGTTAGTTCAGGGAAGACATGCCAAGCTCAGCCCACATCCCAGCTACATCAGCTGATCTCAAACAGCCCAGTCAACTGATGGAGCAGCTGATTGGTGGAAGGGAGTCAGCTGATACATCACATGATTCCTTTCTATGAAACCAGTTGGCAAATCTCATTCAGGGCCCTATTTAAACTGCTCTGGCCTGCCTACTGTTGCTACTTCCTCTGCAAGCCACTTTGCAACCCACCTCCACCCCAGCTCCTCCTTTTCATGTTGTGTCTGACTTATCAATGTCATTTCTGTTTGTCATTGATGCTGGTCCGTTCTGTTCCTGGAGGGTCTTTGCTGCTGCTCTCCCTGCCTTAGGCTTTCCATGTAGGCACATGGAAGGGCAGGGAGGTTTGCTCTCTCTGCCTTAGGCTTTCCATGTAGGCACATGGAAGGGCAGGGAGGTTTGCTCTCTATGTAGGCACATGGAAGGGCAGGGAGGTTTGCTCTCTCTGCCTTAGGCTTTCCATGTAGGCGCATGGAAGGGCAGGGAGGTTTGCTCTCTCTCTGCCTTAGGCTTTACACGTAGGCGCGTGGAAGAGGCTTCCTGCATAGGCCTAGGAAAGGCAAAGAGGCCCCAGGACATAGCCATACCATCAAATGTAATAATGCAAATGGTAGTAAAGTTTTCTTTGACTTAAATGGTCCTGACTGAACTTTGTAATATGACCAAATACCTGTAAAAGCAATGACATTCCCATGAGTCTCAGCTGTACATTGTGTTGTGCTAATTAGCAAATGTTTGTATGCTAGCATGCTAAACTAAGGTGGTGAGCATGGTGTAAAGATTATACTTTTGTACATCAGCATGTTAGCATTGTTATTGTGAGCAGGTTAGCATGTTAACATTAGCATTTAGCTCAAAGGACAGCATCACAGACATGGCTATAGATGGCTATATTCTTGTTTTTACTGCCTTCACCTTGTTATATTTCATACTTTTCACATGCTGTACTTCCTTAATAAATACTAATGTCGCCCTTAAAGGTTTTGTAAACATTTTAAAATTGTTTTAAAAAGTGTTGCCTGTTTGAAAAGCTGCTCACCCTTGCACCCCCAACCTATTTTCAGAGCTACAGCAAGCCGTTGTTTATGCTAGATCAGGGCTCAATATGCTCCCTGATTGTTGTTGGTACTTTAAGTACATCCGGACAATTTTTTGTGCTCCATCTACCAGAGCTCACTCACTGTGTGTTAGGAAGAGGTGTTATGCAGCAAGAGAATTTTAAGGTGCCATGTAGAGGGGTTTTTATTGTGTTCGAATAAAAGTTTTGTGTAAATTCAGTGTCTCTCACCAAAATCATTGAACATGTTGAATGCAATGCCTTTTTTAAAAACATCTGCAAAGCCTTTTTTTTTCTTTAAAAAAAGGGGGCATATAACTACATCCATGTTCACTTGCTTGAAGTCTTCTCTCACTGCCTTTGTGGGTATGTTGCTAGGCTTCTTTGTGCATTACCTCCACAAAGTGTCGACCAGCAGAATTGCATTAAAACCAGCATCAGGAATGTGTAACATGCATGATACAAACAAAACGTGGATCCATCTTGCTCCATAGTACTACTAGTGGTCAAAAACCCACACTTCTATTTGGTTCCAGCTGACCTCTGACCTCTCTGTGCCATGAGAGTCAATGAAATGATAAATTTGTCTTTTGAGCATTGACAGAAAATCACATGGACTCTGGACAGAATGAAGAACACAACACGAGCTTGAATCATTGTCACAGCTTGACACGTGTTGACTGTCTGACTTTCACTACCATACCTGCTGTAACTTTCCAATTTCTCCTCTAAGATTATACTTATAAATAAAGAGATGCTGGTTGTTTCCAGCCGACAGGTTTGTCAACAGCCTGCTAATGCAGGCCATCTCTCCCCTCTCACCACTAATGCATCCTGTCTTCCTGAAACCTGAGCTCTGATTAAAGGCAAACAGGAAGCATTAGTGGTGTGTATAGTCTGGGTCCAGTGTGTGTGAGAGGCTTTGTGTGTGTGTGAGTTTGAGACAAAGAGAACAGAGAGAATATTAGTGTTCTCTGCAGCATCTGTCTAATGGTTTAATGTACTATTAGGCCCATCCTGAAACAGTAAGATGTGTAGCATACAATGCAGTCCTGTAATACTGAGACAGGGAGAGGGGAAGTCTTACCACGCAGTCCAGTAGCAGGATATATCAAATATGCTCAATGCATGGGAAGTAAATCAGAGAAGTATGATCTAATGTACAGTATAATTAATTTTTCTACTCTAAAGTGTAATGTGAGAGCAGTCTGAAACACTGTGACTGAGCTCTACAGCCAGGAAGACATTTAATTAACTCAGTTAAGTATTAATTGTATACCCTGTGTGACCCTATTTTCACTGTATCTTATTTTCATTTTTTTTTAAATATAATTTTTAAGTGTAAAGTTTCATGTGTTTCAGGTCATCTGTTTACTTTTTATCCAGTCATGTGGATTTTATTTTATGTATCATTATTATTATCATCATTAACTTTTATGAATTGAGCATAAATTAAGTAAAATCAATAAATTAAGTATTAGTTTTAAAGGAATACTTTGCCCCCAAATGGACCATTTATATAGCAGTTACTAACCCTGGGTTACATTAAATTTTATGAGGAAAACTTTTCTCCCATACCTCCATGGTTTTAAAAAGAAAATTTTTGAGGAATTGAAGTCATAGGTGTCCATGTTTAACAACAGCAGAACTGTATCAAAACTCATGCAGTATAATCAAAGTCTCAATTATCCAGTCGTATGCTCAGTACTTCCCAAACAGAAAGAAACATATTTATGTTCTCTTCAAAGCCAGAATCCATTGACAAAAACAGTAATTTTACGTCACTGAACACAGGAGCTGCTGGTCTACCACTGCATCAACTTAGCGCATTTGATTTTTGGGTTCATCAGACTCACACAATAACAGAAACAAGCTTACTGATCGAGGCGGTAGTAGACCAGCGGCTCCTGTGTTCAGCAAGGTAAAATTACTGCTTTTGTCAATGACGTCTTGATTTGAAGAGAGCGTCGAGAAGTTTTGCTTTTAGTTTAGTTCCCTGTCGGAAAGGGCTGTATGTTTGGGAAGTACTGAGCATATGACTGGATAAATTAGACTGTGCGTTCCAATACCCATACTACCATACTATATAGTATGCCAGAAAGAGATTTAGTATGTCCAAATACATAGTATGTCAAATGCAGTATGCCAAAAATACCAGGATGTTCTACTACATCCAGTCTGATTTTGCAGTATGCAAGCCAGCATGCCTTTCTGGCTATTTTGACGCACAATCCTTTGCGCAGCGGACGAAACGTCACATCGACTGAGCTGCAAACAGATGACAGCTTGAAAACTTCTTGACAGGTGACTTAAAACTTGTTGCAATCTGTCTGAAGCTGCAATGACGGATGGCAGTGCATTCAAGTGACTGATGATCAGTCGAACAGTAATAATAGGAATATTAATCGTTTAATTGAATATAAATATAACCAACTACAAAAGGGCATAGACTATTATTACACAATAACAGAGAAATGCAACCTACGTGATTTTACCATTGTGAATATAACATTAAAATCTACAATGTATGCGGTTATAACTTACACACCCTTGGATTATTCTGCACTAGTTGTGTGGTAATTTGCAAATTAATGTCTTGACATAGTTTTACTGATGTTAAACATGGACCCCTATGAATTAAGTTACTCCAGAATTTTCTCTGTTTTAGGGTTCTTCGTTCAGTCTTCTTCATGAATTCAATTTAACATGAGGTGAGTAATCAATATACAAATGATTATTTCAGTGGGGGAAGTATTCCTTTAACCCTTTGAAACCTGGAGTGACATCACTTTTCTTCAAATTGGTGCGATTTCTTTTAAAGACTTGGGAAAAATAACACAGTAAATTATTTTAAAAAATATTTAAAGAAAAATAGGAAAAAAAGAAAAATAAGGGGGAAAACCATATTTATAATTATTGTTATTACATTATTGTATAGAATTATTATAATTTTTATCCACTTTTTCCAGGTCATTTCCTTGTTTGTTTGTCTGTTTTTCACTTTCTTTCCTTTCCTTTTTTAAAACGAATTTTTGTATTTAGAATTTGCTCTTTTTACTAATTTCTTGCAGATTTTTGTTGGGTTTTTTTTGGCATTTCTTCTTAGGCTGCTCAATGCATTTTTTCGAGGTTTTTCTAAGGAATCAAGCCAAATTGCTCAGGTTTCAAAGGGTAAATAAAGGGGCTTCTAAAGGAAGAAAAATCACTGGAACAGTTAAACAAATCAAAAAGAAACATTACTTCTGGGTGCATGTTGTGGTTTAGTGGTTTATTTTCTGTCTTTATATTCTCATGGATAAGCTGCTGAACATGGGTGCATCACACTGACATTTATCAAGTTTTTCCAGTGGAGTCTGATAACAGAAAATGTTTCAGTGATCTAAAACATCAATGGTAAATGCAAGCTGTGTGATTGCATCAGGTCCTGGTGTCGCTCAGAAGCTTCAAAGCAAGATGTTTCAAACAATCCAACACTGGAAATTCCATTTTGGTGACTAAGTGTCACCAAAGCATCTAATCTACTATGAAACCTGTGGTTAGAATGAACTGAGTACACCCAGAATAATACCTATGTGTATATTTGTCCATTAATACACAGACTGTGACACAGACCTGAAGTTATCTTTAGGGACTTCAGCATTCATACAGCAGTTGATTTACTGAAATGGAGAAACGCCTTAACAGTAATTATCTAGCAATGGCAATCTTAAGATCTGCTGATAATTTCCACTCAAATGAAAACTGATGTTCCTCAGCATTTTTAGCAGACAAGAAGGAAACTCCCTGTCGTCACATTTATCTAGTAAAACTAGCAACACAGGTCGCTGCAGTAGCTCAGATTTTTATCTGTGTTTGGTAGCGTTTCCGATTCATTTATCTACGGCTGGAGCCTGTGTGGGTGTTTGGCTGATAGGATGTTAACTCTCCAGCTCAACTATTTGCTTCCAACTGGAAAAGCACACAAACACATGGACTGATGATACATTATGCACTGGGACACACACACAGCCGCAATATAAGCAATTATCACACAGAAACACACACACACACACACACACACACACACACACACACACACAGATAATGTGGTTAAAGTTATTGTAGGTGGGCTTGTTATGTAACAGGACTGCAGTCATTAAATAAAACAGCCAGGTGGCAAGGAAAGGAGCCAGGCAACTATCAAGGCAGACAGGAAAAGAGTCTCCAGGAAGACTGACAGATGGAGAAGCAGAGAAAGAGGCAGGTAGGAGGAAAGAGAAACAGACCGGAAGATAAATAGAGGGTTTGAAGAGTAAATACAGCAAACACACAGACAGACAGAAAGACGGTTACATCCTGAGGGAAATTCACTAGTTCGAGCCGCAATTAAGACACATACTAGCATACACATGCATGACTCTCACACATACAATTACCTCTCAGCCCAAAGCCAAACGGTTCCTACTGAAGATATAATCTTTTAAAAAAACACATACACCATATAGTTTCATTTTCAAAAAAGGCTAAACAATTTCCCCAAACAGCTGGGCACTGTAGTTCTTAGTAAACGACACTATAACGCGAGTAAATGGTGCGTTTGTTGGGGAGTGGAAGATTTAGTGTGCTACTGAGTATTTCTGGCAGCAGCCTGGTGTGTGTGGGATTAACTCAAAATAAACTGCAGTGCTCATGTTCATTGTAATGAAGGATCATGTCACCCAGTGCAACAGTATGGCGAATGCTTAAAGCCCCCGTCCACCTAAAAATGTGCTTTTCTTCTGTTTGTGTCCCCTTAAATGTCTGACCTTGATTAACAGACATGCATTTGTGCAGAGTTTGTCACTAAAGAGGTGTTAACACGATCCTCTACTAAAGAAGGCGACATCTGGACACTTCCCTAAAATCTGAGATCGAAATGTACACCTGGCAAGCTAGGTTAGGTACGTCATTAATATGAAAGCCAATCCCTGTCTAACACATACTGACGGAGGAACCAACTTCAATGCAACACCAGGTCCTCAGGAAAGCTGCTGCTTCCAATTTTTCCCAGTGGCCACTCACGGTATTGCAGCAAAAAAATCCCCTGCAGCCCAAAAAGCATTTTACCCATGAACCACCATTATAAAACAGACGTCTGCAAAACTGTTGACAGGACACCTCAAACTGCAAACAAGGTCAATTATGACTTTCTATTATGAATTTTTGATCCACGTAAGCCTTGTATTCATAAAATATTCCTCTATAGATACTAAAAAAAACTTTTCCACCGAGAAAAGTGATTTAAAAATCTAGGACGTCATTACAATGTTAAGCCTAAGAGCTGAATGGGAATTTGTGGGTGGGGCTCGCAGGAGAAACACGGCTACACATACAAAGTGGGCTGCATACCCTTGAGGTTAGCCTGGTAGCTGGAAATGTTTTTGGCGAATGTGCCAGGTGAGCTTTTGACTGATTAGGCGCCATCTTGGGGTCTGGTATCCAGATCTGATAATACATCCATGCACAACACCGGAAGAGAAGCGAGAATGCATTAGCATCGTTAAAGTTTTGACAGCAAACATGGCAGAGTGTGCAGTTTTTGGATGTAAGCTGGACCATTGTCACAACACTAAACACTGCAGCAGATATTATTTTATGTTTGACAAGCCAACGGCAGTCACAAGCTAACAAGCTAACAAACAACATAAATAATTAAAATATGCTTACTACGCTTACTATTCTAATTCTATTATAACTTGTCTAGCTGCCAATTCTGACGGAGTCTGATGAGGCTCAAACATGTATGGCTGAATCCAGTGTTTCCTCTAATGCTAACGCCAGCCATCTTGCTATGCACTGCTCTTTCACTGGTCACCAGTCTAGCCCTGGTGGTGCTGTGCCAGCACTGGAGAAAGCAAAGAGCGAAACCTAGAGCTAGCAGCGGTGGTGGGTAGTGATGGCCTCATGAAGCCTCAGGAAGCATTTTCTTTATTTTCTGAGCCCACTAGATGGCACTCTTGGTTTAAAGAGAGAGTCTCAAAGAATGGCAATTCAGTGTGTTTTAAACCTTTTTGTTTTAAACAAAAAGCGCCATCTAGTGGGCTCGGAAAATAAAGAAAATGCTTCATGAGGCTTCATCTGGCCATCACTAGTGGTGGGTGGGGCGGGGCAGAGGCCAGATCAGGAATTTCTCCACAAGGGAGAAAAAGTAGATCTGCTTCTAGCCACTTTTCAAAGCTGCTTTTACTTTTAATGTGGGCAAACCATATTAAACAAAATATTAATAAATTAATTAGCATTTTTACGTACTTGTCGTACATGTCTGTCGGGGGAATTTAATCGTTTTTGGAAACAATGGAGATCTACTGCATGGCATGATGAATAAGATATTGTACGTCAGGGCTTTCTACAGACAATACTTGTCAGTCGTGTCAATTCTTTGGGGGTTTGAGTCTTGTAGGATTTGCTCACTGTAAGAAAAATGTATTACCGGATTTATACTTTAAGTGTTAGTGTAACTGGTGGACTCTAGTGTTGTATTGATATGAAGAAGCCCAGAGCATGGATTTCTTTGGAGGTGATCTCCGTTTATTCCTGTGAGCAAGAGGTAAAAACAAAATCCTCCATCAATTACGACCATATAACTGGAGCTCCTACACAAATTAAGCGACACAGGAATATGTTAGCATATCATACATTAAGTTTGGGCTGGAAAATGAACTTATGAACATAACTTAACAGCGCTATAACATGGAAATTACTACGAGAGCAATGTCGCTTACCTCTCCCATGGAGTACAACAGCAAAAGGGGAGAGGCAAGGCGAGAGACAAACGTTCCACATATTCACAATGGAGGCCTAAGCATATCATATAATAACAACTGAAACAAATTTTGTGTAATTATAATACTTTATATTACAAATGTACATTTGACTTTATTACACATATTACTGGTGTATAACTGACCCTGTTACATTAGAACGCTTTAAGTCTGAATGTCTCAGACCTTGAACAAGTTATGGACTAAATGTAAGACACGTACATTTTATGTTTTGTTCTTTTTAAAATGATCTTTTTAAATCACTTTAATAGGTCTACATGTCTTACTTATGTGTGCTATATATGCTCCTGCTGTGGAAAGAATTTCCCCCTTGAGGGCAATTAATTAACCATGTATCTATAATTTTGTCTCAAGTAAGGAAAATCTCCTCTGACTCATCCTTTAACCCTATCCTATCTTGAAGGATGCACACACTTGAACAGCATACAGGGAATCCCCATTGGTAAAAACCGGTATGAGGTGGACAGTTACCATGGCAGCAGCTACCTGTCTGTTCATTCATAGATTTCTTTCATTGAGTGTTCTGTTGCTTTTATGTCCACTTCAGGCGATTTAAGCAACCACTGCTAAGTTAACATTGTGTTATTTATAAGTAGATCATCAAAAAATATCTTTCATAACTACAATAGTTTATTTATTTTCTTTTTTTAACTCCAAGAATCTAGTTTGAACTTATTTTATCTCTTTGCCATTGTAGGAAAAGTCATATGCTGTAGTGTTTCCTTTTTAGTGAATTAACGGTTTGACCATAAAGACCTCATTGTAGGAGGTAAAAATGAATAAATGCTTGACCTTGAAAAATTGTCTGTTTTATGATCATGCTCGCAGCAGCAACAAAAAGGGAACGAGTAAACTGCTTAAACAGATGCTGCTAAACATGTGTGTGCTTGTGCGTCTGTGCCTTTAATTTGTCTTCACTGATTTAAACTGTCAGTTCCGCTAAAAGGGGTTTCATAACGGTGGTTATATTTAACTGATAAGAGGGAAGCCCCAAACTAGAAGAGAACATTTCCTTACAGAGGAATCACCCCCCTTTTTGTTCTGGGAGACACACACACACACACACACACACAGACAAAAAAAAAAAAAGAAGCCGGATAGGATCTTCTCTGACTCATTTTTCTGTATACCATCCCTCTCCACAGGGCATCATTCTCCCCCACCCTGCACACACACATACACACACAGACACACAGAGGGAATCCCTATTGGTAAAGACGGTGTCAGGTGACCCGTTTCCATGGCAGCAGCTACCTACATACATACATTCATAGATCCCCCCCCCCCTGCTCTGTCGCCTGAATGAAGGCGAAGCATGAATGAGAAAAAACAGGTGAATGGAGGAAGTGGATGAATGGTTGACTTTGAGAATGAATTGGTGAAGGAGTCAGAGCAGGTTTTTATTATACTAGAGCTGGTGGCACAGCGAGAGCCATCTTTAACTGTTTCTTTGGTTATCTGTGTTATGTTCATGTTGTATTTACCCCCTCAAATCTGTTTGTCTGAGCTGTACAGTATATGTAAAAGTGATCATGTCAGATTTATGTGCTCAGGGATTGTTAATTATCTGCATCAGTTTCTATGGCAACAATGTAGGCGGATGTATATGTGGCGTTATCCATTGTGATTTTTTGCAGAATCATAAAGCAAGCTGCAGTCCACACACCTAAACTAAACTAAGGGCTAGTCAGTTGTGTATGGCAGGTATCACAGCGGGTAAACAGGCACCTGTCCCAACTATTTAGGAACGTGTTGCTGGCTTCACATTCAAATGAGAGTATATTTATAACTAAAATGAATGCTTTGCGGTTGTGCACCTTCCCACGCACAGAAGATCTATTCAATCAGCACAGTTTTAAATTGTGAAACCCAGATTAGTGTCGCCAATTCATTATCTGACCAAATGTTTTTCCTACTGTTCTTGAGATAGGACGTTGAATAATATATTTTTGCAGAACATTATGATGTCACAGTCAAGTTGACCTTTTGGTTATCAAGTGTCATTACTTCATTATTATATTCCATTAGACATTCGTGTGAAATTTTTTCATAATTAGCGTATGAATTCTGGGGCCTTCCCCTAATAGTCGACCAAACGTTAGTCGACCAGATCTCATTGGTCGCTTAGTCGCAGAAAAAAATAAAAACAAACGTGAAACTCTGTTAGGAGCTGTGCCTTGTCAAAATAAATCAAAACCTTATGAAAGGAAAAAAGGACAGACACAGGAAGTGACATGCTCAGCAGTCAGACAGGAGTCACGTTAATTTCCAGGGCTGGTACCTGCGGTTATTCCACAGGCTAGTTAATAACATGTCGGGCAGGAAATCCAAAGTGTGGGATCATTTTGAGAAGGTGAAAGACGAACCCAAGGTGATATGTAAACTCATCTTCATTGGTCGACTACAAACATGACGTATCATCTGAAACATGGAAGTAGCTACATGCCCATTAGCCACTTAGCACAATCATTACTGCTTTGCCGACAGCGTCATTAACAGGCGGCTCGCTCAGTGTGTGACGTGCACTTGTAGATAAACTATAGGCCTATATTAACGAAGGTTCATTAGTACGGTTGTGTTGCCCCGCCCAAAATATATAATTTAATCATTAAATTAATATTGTAAACATGCGGGTGACTAGTCAACCAATGGCCCTAAATGACGACTATTGGTTGACTTGGAAAATGTTTCGTCAGTGGCAGCCCTGATCAATTCTTGCGTTATGGTCAAAAACATGTTCTGTGTGGTCACAATGACCTTTGACCTTCGACCACCAAATTCTAATCAGTTCATTCTTGAGTCCAAGTGGACATTTGTGTCCAATTTGCAGAAAATTCCCTCAATGCGTTCTTGAAATACTACGTTACAAGAATGGGATTTATGTACGGACAGACGCATAACCTGCTTCCAGCCACGGCTATCACAAGAACAGAGGCAACAAACTGGAGGCTGGAGTTTTTGGATTTAATGTTGGTGTGACTAACTACACAGCATCCGTTCACATTGCGTTATTAAGCAGTTTGTTTAGAGTAGTAATCTGGAGACATGTTGTATCTGTGTGTATGCCTCTGCCGTATACCATAGATGTATTATTAGATCTGAATACTGGAACCCCAAGATGGCACCTATTTGGTCCAATGACAGCTGCTTGCCTGATGCCTACACCAAAATGTTTCTACCTTCCAAGATTAATTTGGGAATAATCCGCCTACTTAATATGTGCGTCACAGATTTTAAAACGCTTTTCTTGGCTCAAGGAAAGTTTCAAAAATATAAAACCTCCAAATTTCAAAAACTAATTATGGGAAGAGTTGTAATCAACACTGTATGCAGTCCAAGGTGTTCAGTCAACAATTTTTAAGATGTCTGATTTATAGAGGGGTCTATGGGGAAAATGCTTATAGGGGTCGCAGGGATTTCTTTTCCTGCAATACCACAGGTGGTATTATTTCAGACAGTCACATGGCTGCTGTCTTTTAGCGTTACCATTCTTAGCTGGAGAGCTACTATTATCAGCTGGCAAGGGTTGTTGTAATTTCCGTCCTTCCTCATTTCCTCAACACTTACTCCTACAGAAATCATCCATTTTAAGGGAAATCTGTCCATTACCGGTTTTCCATCCTTCCACCCATCAATACAAATTCACCCATTTCTCCATCCTCCTGTCTGTTTTTCTTTTCTCCAGATTATTTCCTTTTCTCTTTAAATGTTATCCATTAAAAAAAAGACAAGAAAAACTACGTACCGTAATGGACATTGATAAAAACACAGAATCTTCTTTTTACCTTCCGGATTTTGTGAAAATGGCTTTTGTGACGCGTTTCCTCGAACCTTAATGTGTCAGGGTGCTGAAAGCTTCCTCCCTCTTACTCCTTCTAATGGTCAGTGTGTTTGTGTGTGTGTGTGCATGTGTGCATGTCTCAGCGTGCATGTGTGAACCACAGTAAGTGGCAGGTAGGGTGCGTGGACAGAGCTGCACACACTGCAGACATCATCAGCCTTTAAAGATAGGCCACTTATAATGAAAGTCAGTCAGTTCCCAGAGACGGTAAATGAGAAAGTCCGTTAAAAAAAGAAGCTTCATCATGATGACAAATGAAAAAGAAAAATCTCAATCTCAATTTGACGTCACAGCATTATTTCCTTGAAAAGCTATTTCCTCTGTGTGGAAAGTTCAATGCTTTCCAGGATGTACCCTGTTATATTTCCTCAGTTCATTTTATCCTGTTTTATGAATGTCTTTCATTCTGCTGAGTGATTTAGATGTGTAGGTGAGGCAGCTGCATCAATAATACAAAAAAAAGCTGCTTTTTTCAGTTTTGAGAAGAAGTTGAACCACTCACTAAAGAATCATCATTTCTTGAATATCATTCTGTCTATTTTCTGCTCCTGTGGGTGCACGAATTGGTCTTTCTGCCTCCTCTCTGATATTTTAGGCTTCTTTCGTGATTGTTGATTATCTAAGCGAAATGGCAGCTCTAGACAGAAGCAGGCGTTCTTTCTAAAGGACACAAATCTAAATTTATTTAGTGCTGCAAAGTTTTTGACTTGCTGAGACTCAGTGAATGATAGAAGCCGCTTTACATGTAATAACTGATTCTAATAACGTCATGCAGTTAACACAAATTAATGATTGCTGACAAAGTGACACAGAAAGGAGTTGTTTCAATGTGTATGCTAATTTTATAGACTGCAGTTTGTGGTGGAGCTACATTGATTTGTATTGTACTGTATGGTGTTAAAATACCCACAGAGAGGGAGGATCATTTGTTTTCCTTGTGTGTTCACCTACGCTGCTTGATGTTTATAGCAAAGCATTCCCATGTGTGGGTTACAGCAACACTCACTGGCCACTTTATTAGGTACACCTTGCTAGTACCAGGTTGGACCCCCTTGGCCTTCAGAGCTGCCTTAATTCTTGGTGGCATAGATTCAACAAGGTGCTGGAAACATTCCTCAGAGATTTTGGTCCATATTGACATGATAGCATCTAGTCTTGTCACGGTACCAAATTTGGGACCCACAGTACGATACAAGTGAAAGTATCACGATTCTGAGTAGTATCACGATACCACAGCAAAAATGAGGCAGATGTGCCTTTTGTCATTTATGAAAAGATAAATCACTTTTCTATAATACATCAATGATAATTCAATGGAATAAATTACTTATTGACTTATTCATACTTCAAAAACAGCATCAATAAGTGATTAACACAGGGGGGATCAAAATAAAATAAAAAAATAAAATAAAAATCAACCATCCACCCCCCTCCTCTGATAAGACAAGAACAGTCCCTTAAGTGCGGTGAGGTTTGTGGACCATTACCTGCCACAAAGAGTAATGTGAACGGCTCGTTTCCCCTCTAACACGTCACATACCTGTGTGCCGCCACGGCTCGGCTGTTCAGGTATTTCTGGGCAGTCATGACACGGACAAAGACTTATTGGACCTGGAGCCAGGCTTCTCGGTCACTGGTGAGCTGTTATCTTGCGCCGCGGAGCACTATGGCCGCTGTATTTGACAGGAATACGTATTCCTGTCTGTGACCCCCGTTCAACCCACAACCGGCAGGATTCGCCTTTCGTTTCTGCTGCTGGTTGAAATCTGTACTCACACAGCGTGCTCCTGAATGATTTCTTTTGCTCGCACAAAACTATTTTTAGTCGCAAATGCGAGGAAAATGCTCGCACAGTAGAGCTCTGTGGAAAACAAATCACTGTAGCATATATAAACAAATCTAGCCTACAAGTAAAAAATAGCCTAAATAAATAATAACGTTCACTGCTTAAAGATACTCAATAGCTCAGCTAATACCTGACATGTCACTGGAAAACAAACCACTGCAGCAGCATATTGAGTGCCAGGTGGCCAGCGTGCACCGTTATTGGACGGCGCATGGACACTCACCCTAGTGGTACGTGAGGCACCGTAGTACTACGGTACTCCAACATTATGGTATCATATGTACAGTGGTGTTTAAGTACCGCGGTCTACCGTTGGTAACAGTATACCGTGCAACACTAATAGCATCACACAATTGCTGCAGATTTGTCAGCTGCACATCCATGATGTGAATCTCTTGTTCCACCACATCCCAAAGGTGCTCTATTGGATTGAGATCTGGTGACTGTGGAGGCCATTGGAGTACAGTGAACTCATTGCCATGTTCAAGAAACCAGTTTGAGATGATTTGAGCTTTGTGACATGGTGCGTTATCCTGCTGGAAGTAGCCATCAGAAGATGGGTACACTGTGGTCATAAAGG
>NC_065514.1:14695429-14733019 GCF_006386435.1 Epinephelus moara | reverse complement strand
ATCCTCTGTAAACCCTAGAGATGGTTGTGTGTGAAAATCCCAGCAGATCAGCAGTTTCTGACAGACCAGCCCATCTGGCACCAACAACCATGCCACATTCAAAGTCATTTAAATCACCTTTCTTCCCCATTCTGATGCTCGGTTTGAACTTCAGCAGGTCGTCTTGACCATGTCTACATGCCTGAATGCACTGAGTTGCTGGCATGTGATTGGCTGATTAGCTATTTGCGTTAACCAGCAGTTGAACAGATAAAGTGGCAGGTGAAAATTTTTTATATGTATTGCTCTTCTTGTCTTTGGGGCTTTTTGCAATAAACATCACTTTAAAATTACAGCTTGTGTATGTTCTGCGTCATATTCATCTTCTTCTTATATAAACTAACTTTAAATCTCTTTACTGTAAGGAGGAAGCATAAGTCCATTCCTGTAAAGACATCTAAGCTTAATGAACAGACAGACTTAAGGACAAATCTAAGATCCTCACCTTCCGCTCCATCTCTCCGGCAGGAAGTCGTCTGGCTGCTGGAACACCTCTGGGTCGCGGTGTACAGAGTGGCTGATATAGATCACACCATAATCCTTTGGGACACGAAACCCTGCGAGTGTGGAGTCCTGAACACACAGAGGGAGAAATCACATTAGTATATCTAATTTTAATCAACTGACAGTGCACCAAGAGTTTAATGCACATTCAAATGTTGGACAGTAAGCTGCTCCTTACAAGAGTCATAAAGACTCCTCTAATATTCTAGTAAAGTGTGTTCTCTACTCTTGCAAAGAAGTCACTGCTCATTGAGTTGAGTCTGGATTTTATCTCTCATTTATAAACTGAGAAATCATGCCAATGCTGCACATCTACAATGTCTATGTATTTTAAAGGGGACCTTTTTTGCTTTTCCTTATTTTCTGACGTATAATCTTACAGTGTTGGATGTTCATATTAAATGTGGCAAAAGTTTCAAATAATAAGGTAAACGTATATAAAAATAATCCCTGCGAGCAAAAACCTCGACTTCAGACCATTTTCCAGACATGGGGGAAAGTCACACATGTGCAAGTCACAAGCAAGTCTCAAGTCTTTACCTTCAAGTCTTAAGAAAGTCCCAAGTTAGTTGTGGTGAGAATCAAGCAAGTCAAGTCAAGTCCCTGCTATTAGTCAAGCAAGTCAAGTCAAGTCCCTGCTATAAGTCAAGCAAGTCAAGTCAAGTCACATACAGCAAACATCTCCTCACGATCAGCTAGCTACATGTCCTCTGAATAAGTCCGGTCTCTGTAGGCAGCCCAGGCTCCGCAAATGGCAACAAAAACATTTGGGTCCAGGCTGCACCAACCAGCCAGCGCGAGACCAGCGAAAGCAAGCACACACATGAACACAGTGCCCATGTCTCACAGTCTCGCGCAAGTGCGCACACGTGAGGCAGTTACAGCTACAGGCTACAATGAGGCTAAAAACAGTTCAAATTACATTTTTCAAAACACCTTTTTATGTCGGGGCTTCAGTACACCTAGATCACTACGGACGAGCAGTATGGAGATATTTTGTGGTTTCTATTATGTGTTTTTGGACATTTGAATCTGGGGCGCCATAAGCCTCCATTAGGTGGAGTTTTGTTGCTACCTCCTCTCCCCTTGGATCTCCGCAAGTGTTGTGAAGACTCTAAAACTTCACCTGAGCCTCCATCGGCATGAGGGTGAGTAGACAATGGGTAAATTTTCATGTTGGGTGCACTATCCCTTGAACAGGTGTGTAATCCAGGTTAACTAGCAGCTATCACTCGTTCATGACAGAGTCACGGAGGACGAGGGGGCGAGCTAGGTCCGTTGTGTTGGATAACATTGTTGAACGTAAACAGAAGTGATGCCCAACAGTGCTTAGCGTGCCTTTAATACTGAATTAAAGCCAAGTCCTTTCGAGTCATCTGTCTGAAGTCAAAGTCAAGTCTCAAGTCATGAATACAAAGTCAAAGTCAAGTCGAGTCCTTTATCAACTCCCTGAACACCTACCTGCTAAAGGGACAAGGGATGGAAATTAGCCGCTTGGCTACAATCTCTTACATATTTACATTGTTAATGTTCATTAAGATGTTCTGTCCCATTTTTAAAAATAAACAAATTAAAAAAAAAAAAAAAAAGTTAGTAAAGCAAGTCTCAAGTCATCATATTTGCGACTTGAGTCTGACTCGAGTCAAGTCAAGTCATGTGACTCGAGTCCCCCATCTCTGCTGTTTTCCAACATTTATTTTCTACTTTGGCTAAGAAATGACGTCATGTCCTTACATGTTCACCTGCTTTGGGCATGCTACTTCGAGTGTTTACATTACATAGCCTACACTGCTACATTTAGCTACATGCTAACATTAGGGAAACATGTTAACTCAATTGAACAAGTTGTTAATTTCTCCCTGATTTTGGATCATATTCCTGCTGGAACATGTCCAATTGTGTTTAGAAGCTTTTACTGGAGATGGCCATTGTAGAAAGTACCGCTATTCTTGACTCGCAGTCATTCTGTGGCTGCAATGACGGTGCTGAGACCAGTGTTACCAATTCCGTTCGAATGAAAATAGCTAGCACTAGCTCCTAAAGTTGCCAGATTATGTCATATGGTCATGATGGAACCAAACCAATTAGAATTGCTGACCAATCAGAGCAGACTGGGCTTTTTCACTAACAAAAAGTCAGCTGGGAACACTGCAGTGACGCAACTTTAAGAACATGCTATTAATATCCCTTTGCAGCAAAATGAATGGGGGACCTCTTCAACACTGATGTTTGGCTTGAATATAAACTGCAATTCCATTTCAAACAAAATTTCTTTTGCTGATTTTTCACTAAAAGAGCCACCTTGGGGCAAAAAGACCACTTACCCAATTGTTGCCCTTTTAATTCACCTTTTCACTACATCCATTAGTAGCTGCGCTAATGGACTGCCACTGAACATGATCACTGTTTCTCTTCCCTCTTCCCTCTTTCTCATTTTTCTCTCTGCCTCTCTGCTGGAATGGAAAATCTTTTACAAATCTCTCTCTTTCTGCTGGTTCTCACTGAGAGATGTCGCTCTTCATTTCTCTCTCCCTCTTGCTCTCAGACACACACACACACACACACACACACACACACACACACAAGTTGCAAAATCTCTTGCATATCTTAGTTTCACATGGATGGAGCTTCTACTTTTTCCACCTGATTGTGAATACTAATAATCTCTTTCTTACACCCCTACCTGCACACACAAACATCTCATCAACGCTTCACTCCACATCCAGCACTTCCCCCTTGGTTTTCTTTGTATTAGTAGTGCTTTTGAGGTTGAACAAAGGCATTTCCAAAGGTACAGGCAACTGTTACTTGTTCTTTCCGGTTAAATATGTAATATTAAAACACTTCCCTATGGAAAGCATTGGAAAGGACTGCATGAGAACGTGTCTGTCTATCTACATGTCTATCTTGATTCATCATAAACTCCAATTTTAAAGTACATTGGCACTTTCACAGTGTCACTAATCAGATGACAATAGTCTTCAAAAGAGATATGTTTGTACTTAAACATGAGTACTTATCAACACAAATACTCTTGTCTATCTTTTAAGACACAGACAGTAGAAAAGGTATGGGACAGGAACTCCACAGCATTGATCTAAGCAGCACCTCTAGAACTCTTGTGTATCAGCTCATACACTTGACACATGATTTACAGTGCCACACCTATCAAATGTTTTCACATGAAACAAGTTGCTAGTCCTAAGTGTAGGGGCGGCTATGGTTCACGACGTAGAGTGGATCATCCACTAATTAGAAAGTTAGCCATTTGATCCCCAGCTCCTTTAGTCTGCATGTCTGAGTATCCTTGGGCAAGATACTGAACCCCAAATTGCTCCCGATGTCTGTGCCATCGGTCTGCCAGTGTGTTTAAACTGAGTAGCAGGTGGCAGCTTGTGTGGCAGCCTCAGCCACCAGTGTATGAATGGATGAATGTGACATATAGTGTTAAAGCTCTTTGAGTGGTTGGACGACTAGAAAGGAAAAGATCCATTTATGTTGATACATATTTTTTGGGTATGATCAGTGATCAGAGATTCTTGGACTTTATTTAGGTTATTTAGGACTTTATTTACTTTACATAGGTTACTTAGTGGCTTTGCAATAAGCTTCTGCCACCAGTGCCGAAATTTTGGGAAAAATCTGCTTTACGGCAGGAAACGCGGATAAAATTTGGAGACAAGAGAAAAACGGCCTAGCAAAAGAAAACGAGCTCCTCTGTCCGAGGAAGCAAAAAGGAGAGTGATAAAAGAAGAGGAAAAACAAGAGTAAACCTCAGTCAGGCGTTCAAGAGATGGAGGGAGCTCCGTGACCAAAGAGGCTTCAAAACCAATGTCCAGCTAGCTTTCTTTCTAATGGATCAGTAAGTAACATGGCTAAATGTTAGCTAGATGAGAGAGGACTGTACTGTACTGGCTGCTAGTTGATTCTTAGCTGGCCAGCATCGCAAATCGCCGCAGCCAGGGACCGGGTAGCGAGTGTTGGTTGGCTGACATCCTCGTTGCCATTCTACGGCAGCCCTCGGACAGTGATACCCCCCTCCCTTCCTTCTGTTCTCTTCTCACGGAGGAAGCTATCGACGGACAGCGCCCAGCTAAGTTACGCCCAGCTAAGTGAACACTGGACTTTGTTTTCCATTCAATTTGAGCTCCAACCGGCCGCGTCGTTTCCATACGGTAGTTTATTCTAGAATGGGGACTGTTGACATGTGCATATTGGTATAATTCACTGTGAGTTGTTTGTACTGGTACTGTACATTCTGGTATAATTATTTGCATTACTATTTGTTTTTTCTTCATATAAATCTGATAATTGTTGCTCAGTCTCTTTACTCATTTATTTAGTAGAGTGTCCACACACCTTCTCATTCTACATATACATAGACGTATACTGGTGGCTTTACAGCCCATTTTATTGATTATCTCTGATCCCCACGATCAATTTGGTCGTTGCGACAGTGCAACACAACACCACTGACCCTAGGTGGCGCCAAGCTCTTATTTGTTACCTCTTTAAGTTAATGCTGTTGGGAGTTATTAGGACCTACAATATTTTCTGATCACTTGTAGTTTAAAGAACAACTTTATTGCAAGATTTCAGCCACAAGCCAAAACATGTAGGTCTTGCAATAAGGTATAGCAATAAAGTTGATCTATATACTACAAGTGTTGCTGGTGTTTCGACCTCTTTAGACTTCTTTTCCTTTTCTATACACCTTAGAAATTGGGGAAGTTGTACCAGAAATCCCGTCTCTGGGGCATCCTCTACCTCACTTGGTAGAGTGTGTGCCCCATATAGGCAGAGTCCTTTGCAGCTGCCCTGGTTTGACTGCGACTCGTGGCCCTTTGTTGCATGTCATTTGCCCACTCTTTCCAACCTTTCCTTCCAATCTACAGCTGTCCTATCAATAAAGGCGAAGATGCCAAAAGATGTGCCTGCTTCTACGGGTCTTACTGCTACAAAAAAAAGCAAAACTTCATTATTGACAGTGTGCTGCCCTGTTGTTGCAGTTGTTTGTGCGTTTGATGTGCTTTGTATTTTCAAAAATCAAAGTTGTTAATCACACACAAAGTTTCTTGTCTACTCGAATTAGCATCGATATTCTAATAGTCTTTCCTCCACTAATAATAACCAATCCACCTTGCATAGTTGTGTTTTTGTTGTCGTATTCTTGGAGTTCTTACTTCTCTGAACTTCTCTAAAACCACACACATCATGACCCCATATTCCAGTGAGGCCCGTCAGGAATCAAACTGTGCTGGTGCGATTCCCAGAAGTGGCGAATGACTTTCCACTTGGCTTCACAGTGTCACCAGCACACATCAATCCCACCGCCAAAGACCCCCCCCCGCCCCTTCTTCCTTCCGGGGAAGTGGAGCCAATCAATCGCAGTGACAGATCAATGCCCCTGATTGGGCCGTTGCATAAGGCCGTTTGATGAGGTCATAATGATCAAACACAGCTGGCGCAGGAGGAAGCGGAGGCAGCCCTCAGAGTAAGCAGCCAGCCAATCAGGAGACGGGACTTTGAGAAAATGTGTGATTCTATTGGCTGACGGTGCTGATGTCAAACCAGAAAGCGATTATTTTAATGAATGAATATCAATGTTGTAACATATACAGTAGGCCTGCTGGATATGATGCTCATATGGGCCAGGACATTACAAACCGTCATAAATAAGAGTGGTTATAAATCTAACAGGACACACTTATGTAGCCGTTTTTGTTTTGCTGTGGTCTCTGTCCCAGGTGTAACGCTGCAAAATTATTAAATGCTGCAAGAGGAAATGGTCTCAAAAATAAAGAGCTTGTCACAGACGTCCACTGACTGAAGCTGAAACAAACTTCATGCAAAATGGCTGGTGTATAGTGCAGGGCTAAAATAATCTACTGTGTACTGTGTTTGTGCTTTTTGTCCAACACCTGAGCTCTTGATACTCTGTAGTACACACAGGAGGGAGGACCTCATAGTAGAGGAGGTTTTCATCTACAGTAATATGTCGCCATCTAGAGGAAAGAAGAGCAATACAGAAAACAGCAAACACACCGGCCTGTGTTACTGTTTGTAGACTACAGGCCAAACTAAACACATTAAAGGTACAACAATGACTATCATAAATCCTTCAAGCACACAGTCACAGTGTATATTAGATAAGGTTTATGGTTTTGTTATGACAGATTTGACGGAGAAAGACTGTGGCGAGTTCTACTTGATCCACAGTGCCACAACTGGGTGGTAGATTCTGGGGCAGCTCTGGGCTGAACCCAGCACAGACATTACCTGCAGTGAGGTTAACCCTTGAGAAGACGTTCTGAGGTAATTTGAAAGAAGCTTATTTCAGTTAATCAATGTCTGTTGGTGAGTGTTTGCCCGTTGGGAATTATAGGCTCTGATTGTTAATGATGTAGGAAGGCCTAAAAGGTGACACAAGAAAAAAAACTATATGAGATCTCGATAAACAGGATCACCACCACTTTTAAATGAAAATTGCTGAATCAGTTAATCCTTGATTAAACCTTAAAGTCCCCCTCCAGACATGTTTCATAGTATACACATATTGATAGTAATATTTTGGTTAACAAGGTATTCCTATATAATATTTAAGCAAGTCTACTCTCTCTTTGACCCACACTGAGAAATTCTAGATCTGGCCTCTGCCCTGCTCACCACAGTTGTTTGTCATAGGCTTTGATTCCAGTCTCCACTTTCTCCAGTTCTGCTTTCGCTAGTTTTTTTGATTGAATTATTTTTGGGGAGTTTTGCCTTTATTTGATAGTGAAAACAGAGACAAGAAAGCAAGGGAAAGAGAGACAGTGCATGACATGGAGCAAAGAGCCCAGGCTGAAATCAAACCCGGGCTGCTACAAGAAGGACTAAGCCTTGATGGTATGCACTCTACAAGGTGAGCTACTAGGGCGCCATCAGGGAGAGAAACATCAGAGAGAATCAGCCGTACGTGTTTGAGTCTGGGTCAGACCCAGACTCAGATGGGGAGTCTCTTGTGCACCAAAATCAGCAACTCAGCAGACGAATGTGAATCGTAAGTGTAGTTAGCGTCTTTGTTCATGTTTTTTGTTAGCTTTTTAGTTTGTATGCTAACTGACAGTGGCCGACAAAGCATTAATGGTTGTAAAATATACAATAATATCTGCTCTGGTGAGGTGTTTGTTAGATAGTTGAGAGAAGCTCCAGGATCCAGTTTACATCCAAAAACTGCTCATCTTACCATGTTCAGTGTCAAATCTTTTACAATGCTAATGCTATCTCTCACACTCAGACATGTTCATTCTGTGCTGGAGGGTTCAGGTCTCTTTGCCAGTGTTGTGTTGAAGTCTGTTCCCTCGTAGATACAGTATGTGTCCTGTATTAGACAGCGATTGGCTTTCGTAATAGTGACATACTAAAACTGGCATGCCCGGCGTATGTTTCAATCTCAGATTTGCAGACATCGCCACCCTCATTAGAGGAATTTGAAAACACTTCTCTAGTGAGAAACATTACAGAGACACAAGCCAGTATAGTCAAGGTTGGACATTTTAGGGGACATAAACAAGAAAATCACATTTTTGAGTGGAGGTTTTTTTTAAATTAATAGTTTGGCCATTGCACAGCCTTGCAATACCCAAATTAAAATATTTGCATAAAATCAGATAAATAAAAGATTCTTATTGTGAGTTGCACTCCATAAAGAAACAAAAAACAGCCCAAAGACTATATTAGATGGGTTGTACTTACTTTAGTTTGCTCTATCTTGCTCTTATTTTTGCTGTCTATATTGTATTTAATGTGAACAATCCAGGGATTGGTAGCTAATTCCACAGTTGCACTGAAGTTAAGATTTTTAGGACAATCTACTATGTGCCGAAAAAGAGAAGCATAAAAAGGTTGGAGTCCCATTTCATTTGGGTCTTTACACAACAGCTCAGTGCTTTTCATCTGCTGGAAATGCATTAAGACTTTTCAAAACCCGATATGTGAAAACAATTAAGCATCACACATAGAGCGCGCTTTTGAGATTAGATTGGTTGCTAACATTCTGGTCAGTAATCAGTTCAAATTTGTCCAAACTGGAGTTGCAAAAATCTGGATCTGTCTGATCAAGACTTGAATCCTTGACAGCCCCAAAGAAGGTCCCAAAACTGACACTGGAGCTGACATGATAATCAAAAGCACGAAGAGTCCTACCTGATCAGCTAGTCTGCGTCCACCGATGAAAGGAGGCCAAAGTCTCTGAACCTCCAGCAGTACTGTGCGCAGGTAGTCAGGGTCTTCCATCGCTCGCTGACGAGTCTTCTCATGACATGGAGAGAGATTTTTGTTTGCTAATTTAATTTAAAGCAGAAAAAACTGAGCAAGAAAAGTTGTGGCATATGGTTATTTTAGAGGCTTCGTTTTTGTTTTGGAAGAAAATAAATACTGGCGATGACTTTAATTTTACATGTTGTGCTGTATGAATATCAGTTTCCATCACAGATTTATTTTTCTTAGGATAAGTGCTGATCTACGAATGCAAATAGCTGAATCATGATGATGGATTTGAAGTCAAGGGCATGCTTCAATTTTTTGTTATTGTTAAACCAAATTCTTATAATCCCAAAAGCTTCAAAGCCTGTGTGAACACTGAATCACACCAAAACTTGCCACCTGTATGATTTCTGTGTAAAGTAAATATCTCTTTCTGTCACATATTGTTGTTGTTTTGTCTCATCAACACACACAGTTTTAACTGTGTTTACATACCTGTTTGTTTCCACTGAGTGCCAGCGTGAAGGAGGTGAGCAGCGATGCCAGAGCTTTGGGGATCAGAGCTGAGATGAAGAGCAGGAGATGCTGGGAGGCAGAGCTTGAGTCTGGCAGCGGCAAAGAACCAAGGGAGCCGACAAAACTAGAGCCGGAGAGGCAGAGAGGAGACAGCAACAGTGAGATTAAGATTCCACTTTCCACAAATCATTAATAGCATGGTCCCAATAAACAAGCTAATGCCCGAGCAGAGATCAACGGCCTCGACTAGCCTCTGACTTATGACCCAGAGAGAGAGCTCTTTGCGTAAGAATGTCACAAAAAAAGAAGGAGCCATCGCAATTATAAGCGGGAAATGTTTCTGCAATTCAAAGATGTGTTTCAAATGTTAAAGCTCTCACCTGACAAATAGGATTTAAGAGAGCAGCAAAAGAAGGCAGGTTTTAGGGAAAAGTGCAGGAGTCCAAGGTTCAGGCAGAGAGTGATGCAGGCAGGGTAATGGGCATTTTATTTTGGAGGACCTCCAGAAATTGACTAAAAACTTGTGCAACAATCTAATGGAAACATGAGTTCTGGTGAACAATCAGCGAGCAGGAACAAGAAGTAGAAGCTGAATGTTGTTTGAATCTGTGCATCATACAAACTACTAAAAACTTTAATACTAAGCATGATGTAAATTGAGTATGTCGTGCATTTACACTGCATTAGAGAGGAGAACTGAGAACTGGTCCCAAATTGTCTGATCCATCAGAATCAAATGCCTCTGACCTTATCAATTCTTTTTATCAATGCCGGCATGCTTTTCTCACAGTTGTGCATTGCAAAAAATGATGCCCAAGTCCTGCGTCTACTCTCCTGGAAACTTGCAACAAGGAGGAGTCATGTTAGAGAGGAAGAAACAGTCCCAAGTGTGGCCTCATTACATGATGAAAGATAACAACAGTGCTGCTTGTAATGTCTGTAAAATGATCATTTCAAGTTAAGGGTGGACACTCCAACTGTCTACACAACATGGGCTTAAATTCCAGGAATGCCATTTATTTGACACTCTAGGCTTCCAACCAAGCAGCACGTCTGTTATTGAGGATAAATATCATATTATAATAGCATTACTAATGATATAATAACATTAGCACCACACAGACAAGCTTGGCAGGTTTTTTTCTTTGAGGAAGAAAACCCACATGAAAACAAATGCTGTAGAAATATTTCTTCATTTCATCTACTGTGTTCAGACTGAGAGATAATAAAAGCTGAAAAACAGTGTAGACCTACTTTTTCCCCACACAGAAAACTGATCAGGAATCAGTAACAGAAACATTTTTGGAGATGTAAGAGCCTCTGGCTGGGTCAGACCTGCCGTCACGACTGTCTTGCTTGAGTTTACTTCAGTGTGAACAATCTGTTGGTAACGGCATACTTAATGGTTTATTTGGTAGGCAGTATGTAGTACATAGAGGACATACTGAGTAAAGTAGGCAAAGTAGGTGATTTTGAACACAGCCTTTGTGTATCTAAGCTTCTACTGTACTTCTACAAGCAATGAGGAAGATAGGAACAAAGAAAGAAACAAAGAAAGAAAGAGGATGCAAGACACTGACAGGCGAAAAAGAGAAGCAGTGAGGTGGTTCCTTCCGTCTCTACTGGGAAAGTTGTGTTTGTGTGAGTGAGACAGAGGTACAGTGACACATGCAATCTCACCCCTGTGTGTCATTCTCCAGTTTGTCTTTGATGATGTCCATCAGTTTGTCTCTGGCCTCCAGAGCGGTGGAGAAACCCGACGACCACAGAGGAACCTTCACATTGACCGGAGCAGAGATCAGACCTGCAGCAGCAACGACAGAAGGTGTTCAGGAAACATACAAAGAGGATTCAACCCACAAAAAAAGTCATATTTACTGAACTGAAATAAAAGAGGAAGTGGGAGATGTTGCAACACTGTATTACAGAACAACAAAGCTGACTGTGCTGCGTTTGAGTAGAAGAATTTGCATGAACCCTTTTTAGAGAAGTTTGTTTGCATTTTTTAACTACACACACAGCACATCGGTGTGTCCCTACCATGCCAGTGCTGGGTGCAGAGCTGCATTATTTCCTGAAAAAGCTCAGGCTGCTCCTCCGCTCGTACGTTCAGAAAGAGGCCCAACACCAACTCTGTCCCCAGGCGTTTAAAGGTGGAGTACACACACTCCGGCTGGCCACTGCAATGGAAACAAAAATCAAGCACACATCATGAAACTGTATGTAAATATATGAGAACAGATGAAGCTGAAACTTCCCTCAAAGACAAACTAAAGATAGGAAATCAAAGCCTACAGTAATATGAAGAAACATGAGAGTGAAACTTAAGCTGGTTATCATTTTTCCTGCTCGTTTGCAACTATACGAAACCATGTTACGGCTGCTGTGTACTTGTTTTGATCGTGTACACACACAGTGAAACACACCATCTCCAGCCCTCCAACCTTGTTTCTATGTCACTGTTGTTATTGTTTATCTCAGAGTGTTTACAGGTATCAAGACACTTGAAGTTAATGCTTTTTAAGACATTTTCAAGATATTTTTCAACCAAATTTTTGGACAAACCATCTTTTTCTTATTCGAAAATTGCAGGTAAGAATAGTAGTCAGATCAAACATCCTCCAACGCCACCCAGCTAAACTCCTGTCTCCAGGATAAGTGAAGGTATGGGCAGCGTGCAGTTTTTGGCTGGTGGCAGTCTGTGCATGTGCTGTAGATACTGAGTGTGTGTGGGATTGTGACTAGGGAGGGACAGCTCTGTGTATGGGCTGTATATATGTAAGAACTGTATGTATAACTTTTTTGTATCCTTTAACAGCAGGTACTGCGTGTATCCAAGATTCATTTCCTTTGGGACAATTAAGTCTATCTTATCTTAAATGCTTTCTTGCGCTTCAGCTCCTAAACTTTGTCTTTACTTTTCTTGAAGTGCCTGATCAGCACCGTGCTTGTGCAACTCAAAACTAAGATGAAAGCAGTAGGGCGCACTCAGCCTGTTCTGTCCTTTTTGTACCACTTGACCTATTAGATAAGCGTGTTGCTGGATTTACTTACTGGCCCAACATGGCATTTTACCTGGGATATCAGGCAATTCTTATTATTCTGCTTACTGTTTGCAGCAATTAAGACCTTACAATTCAAATTTAAGGCCATTTAATGACTTTTAAGGCCTAATATATTTATCTAATTGAATTTAAGACATTTCAAGACTTTTCAAGGACCTGCAGACACCCTGTATCTACAGTAAATACCTTTTATGTTTTTGTTTTAAATGTACTCCTTCTAACACTATTTGTCCATTGCATTGGACAAAAGCATCTGCCAAAAGATAAACATATAAATGCTTTAGGTGTTGGAGGTTTACGTTCAGTGTTACCTGAGAGAGAGGTCCTTCAGACAGCGCTCACACACACTGTGGAGAGAAATGGGTAAAAGAAACAGACACACATTAAATACAGTCATTCCATTTCAGCCTTTGTCAAAAATACGTCCTGTTGGTGCACTCTGCTACATTCTGTACAATGTCACAGCACCACAAGCGTGCACACAGTATTATGATTGTAGGGATTGGTCACTGTGTTGAACACACAGATGGTAAGTGTTTGCCCAAGAAACCTTTGACATAGACGGACATGTTACAACTCTTGCAGCAATACAGGCTTTGTAGTTGTGTCACAAATGATTTGCCACTATTTTTGGTGCCATCATGCTCTTAGAAAAGAGGCTCTAAATACAGAATAATGAAATTCAAGTCTGTCTGTGAAGAACCATGTCACTCTCCAGGTCATAAAACACATATCAACACATATGCATCCACATCAACAAAATGTAACATGAATTAAAGGGTAGGATTGGTATTTATCATCCTGGACTCCTATTTTCCCAAGTTTTTGTGTCTAAGTGACTGATGGGAACAATGATTTTTTTATACTGTCTAGTACTGAGCAATACCACTGCAGAAGGCAGTGGCGAAATAGGCTGCAATGTAACCACTCAGTGCATGTTTGCACCATAAATGTACGTCCATGTGCTTATTTTGCCACTGACAGGCTCAGATTGTTGTGTCTGACAACATTATGGACACTTAGCTACAGCAATAAACATTTCTGTTAAAGAGTAAGATCCTTTTTGTTTAAACAGAAACAGTTCCAAAATCACCATCGCCAAAGCCACCAGACTCCATTTAAAAAAAACAGTAATTTTAGCGTGTATAGAGCCAGTATAATTTCACACCTAACTGTGTGAATTAAGGGTTTATTTCAACCAAACCACAGTTGGTGATTGTTAGAGCAGTGGAAAGATGAACCGAAGCGGTTGTTGTGAGTTTTATATTGTTTCTGTTGACACGAATGAAGTGTGTTTTACGATGATAAAATGATAATTTATTTAAATGGAGTCTGGTGGGATTGACAGCAGTGATTTTGTAGCTGTTTCTAGTTAAACAGAAACGATCTTACTGTTTAAAGAGGTCTATCTCTGTAGGGATCCTTTCCATAAGTTGTCAGACACTTTATAACAATCTGAGCCTGTCAGTGGCAAAAAGAAGCACTTTTAGTGGACTTAAATTGATGATGCAAACACACCCTGAGTGTTTGTCCACATTGCAGCCTCCCTTGCTGCTGCCGGCTGCAGCCCTCTCACTCAATACTAGTTTCAAAGATTACTGTCTCCATTAGCCACTTACACACAAAAATATGTGAAAATATGGTCCAGGATGAAAAATACCAGAGTTCACATTTACTGCTGAAAAACTGTTATACGTAATAAAATGACTGTATTTACCTGGTGATGTAATCATTTGATGATTGTAAACAACTTCCTGTGAACAGGGTGGTGAGAGACAGGCGGAGAAGACATGCCTCCTCACCTGAATCACACAGATGCAAGTTACTCATATTTATATTTGCAGAGCTGAATTTAAGCACATTTCTAAAACTAAAAATATCAGAAAATATTCACGTATGTAACTTTTTAAAAACATTTTTGCTTAGAGATATAAATAAATCAATTATTACGACTGCTGCAGATTCATCCTCTGTCGATTAATAACTGCAGGTTTAATACTGTAATATTTGACAGCCACCTCAGAAGCTCTCTTTTGATGCTGTTTGTGAGGTTTTCATGTGTGCATGTGTTTACCGTTAGTGGTGACTAAGGTGTCACCGTACACGTTGGTCATCAAGTCAGTTGGATCCTTCAGAAATACGTTGGATTTATCTGAAACACACAACGTAAACTTTGTCACAAACACACATACATAGTGTTCACACACTCAAACAATGTCCATGTCAGGGTTTGATTCTGCCAGTGCTAAAAACACAAAGCAGGCTAGCAGCCAGGAGGGGAAGAGATATTGATGATGCTTCATTTGAAGAGTAAGTTATTCAATTCCAATGTAACAATATACCAATAATGAAAATAAATCCAAATCCACAACATGTAACTTCAAAATGACACAGGAAAACAAATAAAATCAAGGTTGGACATATCTATGAAATATGTAAGTACTGTAGACTGCAGTGTGTGTTAGTGTTGCACGGTATACCGGTACTAAAATAGTACCGCGGTACTAGAGTATTCCAAACGGTACTATACTGCATTTGGAAAATACCGGTACTTTGAAATTGATTCAATTCATTAATTTAGTTAATTTATTTTACTCAATTATGCACACAAACGCCTTTCTTGTTCCTATTGGAGCACAGATTGCACAAGTGGTGTGTATGACAACACCTGTATCAACATTCGCAGCTGGCGCACGTGAAAAAAGGCAAGAGAAAGTCTGCCTCGCAAAGGGAGACATCACGAGACAACACAAACTTGGTGGAACATTTGAGTTACCAAACCGTGATGTCCGTACGGAGGTACATACCGAACCATGATTTTTTTGGTACCGTCACACCCCTACTATTTATTGTTCTAAAGGTTTGTATCCAAAAGGCCGTTTCCTTAGGAAAAGTACCGAAGAGTATCGAAATGTATCAAAATTCATATTGGTATTGGTACCGAAACAAAGATTTTGGTATCGTGACAACACTAGTGTGTGTTCACACACAGTCTCCTTTAGGGAGGTGAATTTGGGATAGCTGGGACAGGCTCCAGCCCCCCAAACAGGATAAGCGGTTAAGGAAAATAAATTACTATAAAAAAATTTGTTGCAGAATTCTTAGAGTTTTTAAGTTCTTTTATTCTGCTCTTTTCCTTTTTTGTTTATTTTTAACTTTCTGTCTTTTCTTTTTTTAAATATTTTCTTGTGTTTATTTTTATTTTTTAATTAATTTCTTTAGTTGCTTGTTGCCTCCTTCCCATGTTTTTGAAAGACACCAATTTGCTCAGGGTTCAAAGGCAGTGTGTGATGTAAACCTTTATACCATGACTTATAATGAACTACACTGAACTTTAATGTGAGTTTATTGAAACTTTATTTGAGTCTCATTTAACCTCCTTTTCCCCTTATTTTCCTGAATGATTTTCTTCTTATATGTAACTTATGTTGACATTACAATTAGGTTAACAATTATTAGAATATTTCATAGCACAACTAATACATTGTTTTAAAGGGTAGCAGACGACAATAAAACTCTCATCACCATCCTGACTCCCCTGCAGCAGCATCACGAGTGTGTCCCATGACACATCAGACTAATCTCGGGGTGAGCAATATTCCATAGAGGAAACTTCCCTTTTGTTATTTAGCCTGGGTGTAGAACCTGAGTCCTGAGGCAAAGAAGACAAGGTCACAATGAGCTCACAAAGAAATACAAACACATTAATTTCCTTGTGAGGATGTGTCTATGTAATGACACATTATTAAACCAACAATGTATCATATCAAGTAAAATGACCATTAATTGCGCAGGTTATAAAGGCTATTAATCACCATTTAAATACAGGTGTTTTAGCCTATTTGTAGTTGGGACAACAACACGCAGGTGAACTCTACGATGCAGGCGCTCACCTGTCGCGTGCACACACACACACACATTACACAGAGACAACATACCACAGAGCAGCTCCTTCATCCCCTGCACGGAGCAGATGAAGGCGGTGGGTCTGTTCAGCATGCGGCTCTGAAACACTCTGCTCCGGTGTTTCTCGACCCTCTGCTGGCAGAAGCTCACCGGGTCCCGGTAAAACTCCAGCGACTTGTCCCCGAGCACCGACACACCGGCATTTCCTGGTAGTTTAGACATCCAGCTCGGACGGTGGAGACGCACTTTCGATAAAAAATAAATAACTAAATAAGCTGAAAGGTGGATTCAGTCGAGATGGTATCGACTCCTAAAGGATACCGGCTGTGAACTTTACTGAGACTCGGTCCAGGTTGTGTGTAAGCGCCGCTGTCATCGCCTGTTAATCATTTTAATCCGCAAGGCTCTACCTGTGTCATATTACTGCAATCTCACTGTCGTCATTGCTCTGCCTCTGAACGCTGCACCGGGGAGTGACGCGTTCAGGTGATGTCCGTAATTTAAGCTTTCCTCTTCCTGATGCGTTACCGTGAATCTGTTACTGTCATTTCTACTTATGCAGCTGCTGTGCTACAACACATTTTAGTTTGGGCCAAATGTTATTAAAACTGTTTCAGATTATTATTTTGTTTGTTTTATTCAAACAACATGCACATCTCCTCTACAAATAAACAGTTGTTGTTTTTTCTAGCACTTAACTTTCTTCTACAATTACACCAATAAGTGGCGGAAGTGAAATGCTATGACGTACCCCATGGGTGGGGTTAATTGTAACTGTAACACCTGCTGGAAAAGCCTGTTTAACACAATTAATTCAATACAATTCCATCTATATACTGCAGGTCTCCATCTACATCAGGGAAAGGATAGGTATCTGTGCAGGTATCCATTAGTGATGGCCTCATGAAGCCTCATGAAGCATTTTCTTTATTTTCTGAGCCCACTAGATGGCGCTCTTGGTTTAAAGAGAGAGGCTCAAAGAATGGCAATTCAGTGTGTTTTAAACCTTTTGTTGAACAAAAAGCGCCATCTAGTGGGCTCAGAAAACAAAGAAAATGCTTCATGAGGCTTCATCTGGCCATCACTAGTATCCATCCATATGTTAGTCTATCATCAATATTCAATGGATGGACCCATAGATGGACAAAGATTGGGTAACCTACATCCACATGTCAAATAGTGATGGCCTCATGAAGCCTCATGAAGCATTTTCTTTATTTTCTGAGCCCACTAGATGGCACTCTTGGTTTAAAGAGAGAGTCTCAATGAATGGCGATTCAGTGTGTTTTAAACCTTTTGTTGAACAAAAAGCGCCATCTAGTGGGCTCAGAAAATAAAGAAAATGCTTCATGAGGCTTCATCTGGCCATCACTAATGTCAAAGTATTGTAGTTACAGTTCTGAATATATGAATATTGACAAGAGTGTGAAACTGTGTCAATAAGATAAGATATACTTTATTGATCCCCAGAGGAGAAATTATCACAGCAGCACAAGACAAAAAGACTTTAAATAGAATAAGATAAGAGAAAAAATAAAAAATTAGAAATAATGATCGATAAAATCGATAAAGTGACAAAAAATGGCAGACAACGTGTCGAATAAAATAAGGTGTCAATTGGTAGATAAAGCGTCAAGTGTCATGTTGATCAGATGCAAAATAAGTCCGTTCAGAGCTGGATGTAGCTTAAGCCAAACTGCTGTTGTACAGTCTGATGGCGGTGGGCACAAAGGAGCGTCTGAATCGTTCAGTCCTGCAACTGGGTGGGATGATCCGTTGGTTGGCTGAATAAGCTGCCCATCAGCCACAGCTCATCGTGCAGAGGGTGAGAAGGATTGTCCAGGATTACACAGATTTTGTCCTTCACCCTCCTCTCAGCCACTGTCTCCAGACTGTCCAGGTCCAGTCCCACCACAGAGCGGGCTTTCCTCACAAGCTTGTTGAGCCTGTTGACCTCACCAGTCTTAACTCCACCCCACCAGCACACTACAGCAAAGAAGAGTGCACTGGCAACCATAGACTGGTAGAAGGTATTCAGGAGCCCACTACAGACGCCAATCTGAGTCTCCTCAGGAAGAACATCCTGCACTGTCCTTTCCTATAAAGAGCATCTGTGTTATGAGTCCAGTCCAGTTTATTGTTGATGTGGACCCCAAGGTACTTGTATGAGTCCACCATCTCACCATCACCTCCTCGCCCTGGATGGTGACTGGGGCAAGTTGCCTCCGGTTCCTCCGGTAGTCCACCACCACCTCCTTAGTCTTGCCGATGTTGAGTTGAAGGTGGTTTCGGTTACTCCACGCGACAAAGCTCTCAATCATTCCTCTGTACTGCTCCTCGTCATCATTGCTGATGCATCCGACTATAGAGGAGTCGTCGGAAAACTTTTGGAGGTGGAACCAGGAACCAGAATTGAAGTGGAAGTCAGAGGTGTAGAGGGTGAAGAAGAATAGGCCCGTTTCCACCGCAGGAACTTCGGGGTAATTTTACAGGGCCGGGGCCGTTGGTGCGTGTCTCCACCGCAGGAACCACCCCCGAAGGACAGAGTTCCGGAACTTTTACAGGGGCTAAACAAGTCCCTGCCTCGGGGTAGGTACTCAGAACGGCCCCGAAAGACTCCTGGCTGGGGCTTGGGGTTTACTTGGTGCTGATTGGATATACTCAAGGAGGGATGTGACGACAACAGAAAGCAACAAAATAGCCGGCATTTTTAAAACTCAGCAGACGAGAGTTAGCTCGTTCATATAGCTGTCGCCGCCATGTAAAAAAACTCACTAAATGGTCCGTGAAAAAATTATTCTTTCCAGCGGAAATCTTAGTTACAACATGATTGAGCTAGCAAAGCAGTTTTGTGTTGCTATGTGTGGTATTTATTCAGTTTTGGGAAATCACGATGTCTAGAAAGCATCAGCTGACAGGAACAGTTAACAGCAGCAGCAAAGCTAACATCAGGACGTCATCTGTTAAAAGCCTCCCGTTGTCGGCTACGACATGAAACTACTCCAGTTAGCTCAATCATGTTGTAACTAAGACATCCGCTGGAAAAAATATTTTTTTCACAGGCCATTTAGTGAGTTATTACAGACACTGCTAAGGGCTAACGGCTAACGGCATCCCTACGTCGCCCCGGTCAAAATAGTCACGCAACGATTACGTCTCATCCAGAGCCCGTAACTTTACAGGAACCTTCCTCCGACTCCGCTCTCAGTGGAGACACGGTGGTTGAGAGGGCCGAGCGAGAGGACGTTCCTGTAGTAGTTCCTGCCCCCCCAATAGTACCAGGAACTTCTTCAGTGGAAACGGGCTTAATGGTGCCAGAACAGTTCCCTGGGGCACCCCGGTGTTACTTGACACTACCTCAGATAAGCAGCCATCCACCCTGATGTACTGTGGCCGGCCTGTGAGGTAATCCTCAGATACCTGAGTTTTTGCAAATTCAAAATACAAGGTATATCTCATGTAATTAAGGTCATTAGTTCAAACTGAACATGAGTTTCAAGTGCAAAAATAGAGAAAATGCACGGTAGGCCTTGTCACACCGTGTCACAACTAACCCCGCTTGGTGGAAGTTTTATCTAGCCTTGCTAACACTTGCCGGGAATTGGTCATATAGCTCAAAATGGTGCTGTGTTTTAGGCAACATGACAGTTATTAAGATTATATATGGTTGGATTCAGTGGCTTCCATAGACAGCTCAGTAATCGGAAAAACAAGTCTGACAAAGAAATTTACTTCTGTTAGAAACATTTTTTGTCACTGAGCTCAGCTGAAACATGTCCAAACTCTGTGGAATTCTGTAACCACATAAAAAGTCCATGTTACAATTGACCCTGTGTTACGTTGTGCCCATGGGTGCAGATCTGATGACAAGTTTGGGGGGGACACAATCAGTTGTGATTTTTTTTTAATTGCACGCGTGCAAATCATGCCCACAGAGCGCTGGAGATTGCCAGCATATTTCACGATTTCATAGAGGCTCATCACCATCACCAAGTCATTCAAAAAGCACTACAAAGAGAATCATATGCTTACCTTTACTGTTTATTTCTCTTAAACAGCCAGTAGTACATGGAACCAGCCATCACCCTCCTTTTCACTGCTTCGCTGTTAGTTAATGCTACTTCTAGTTTCAGGGTCTCAGGCATGTTATGTCCACTCACGTTCTCATCTCTTGCCTCTCACGGATTCCCATTTCTCCTCATCATCTTCCCTTTCTCCCAGTATATAGGACTACAGTATACATTTGTTCAATTTCAATCATTTAAGCTATTTAGAATTGGGGGGGACAATTTGTGTTTTTCAGAATTTGGGGGGGACATGTCCCCCCCATCCCCCCCGGGATCTGCACCCATGGTTGTGCCCCATGCTCCCCTGCTCAAATTCGCCCAGCACCTCTAGTCCACTGGTTGACAATTCCTGTAATGTCCTGTATCAACGCCTCGTTTTTACACAAAGCATTTTGTACAAATGCAAATGTCACTGTTATATCAGTGAGTAAAGTGACAACATCTGACTGATGACAAAGGGTGAATTAAGGGTGATTGAGATGGTTTTTGAATTTCCTCCTTCTACAAGCTGTCACGAATAATTATAATAATAGCCCAACAAATGATCCATTCTGTAATACTGAAGACCTTTCCATCTGAGGAGGAAAGACAGTCATATCATATTCTAAGCAGGCGTGACATAACCTTTTAAGTAAACTGACCCCAAACCTCTTTTTTTTAACATTTGGGTGACTGGGAAAAAACCCAGTCAGACACTGTACAATGAACTCAAATATCGAATGCAATAACTGCAGGAACTTTGTGTGAAAGGAGGGATGTGGATGCATTTTGAATAGATTATTTCCTGTGAATATTGCACCAGAGATGAGTTTTACTCACAGTTTTATTTTCTAAACTTTTAAAGCCTACAATGTTTATTCTCTGTTACAAATTTTCTTTTCTTTTCTTTTTTAAACAATCTTAAGCTACATAGCCTACATAGGCTTACACACTTGTTTTTATTTATTTATGTATTTATTTATTCATATTTGACAAATTCTGTTTGGCCATTCTTCCAACAGCTCCTTGGTTGTTTTTGTCTCTGATGCAGGGCAAGGCTGTTTTGAGTGAAGGCTCTCTGAATATAGCTTGTGTTCAGGTCTTGTTTTTAAGTTCATATCTTGCATAATAATCAGAATGCCTTTTTTTTGTCACTGTATCATTAAAAAAAGAAAGAAAAAAACAAACAATGAAATTAAGAGTGCTACTACTGTAATGTACTGACATCTCAAACCACATCCTCCATACATTCAACCACCCAATCCTCACATTAACAGATAATAGACAATAAATAGATAATTGTAATAGGTTAAAAAAACTACACATAGTCTGTGAATTTTGCAGTATAGTATGCAGGGTAGTATTGATTATAAATATTGCACATAAAGTGTAGTAATGACACCAGGTTCATCCTGTGTATTTGAATTTGTTCAATGTCCTTATCGCTGTGGGGAAAAAGTTGTGTTTGAGTCTGTGTGTCCAGGTTCTGAATGATCTGTAGCTCTGTCCAGAGGGCAGCAAGTCAAACAGTTGGTATCCTAGCAACCAAAACAGTTTCATTCAGTTCTCTTTACAGAAATGAATGCAATGCTGAGGCACAGGCCGGCTGTATTTTTTTTTTTTAAATAAAAGTTTTCTTATATCCCCTCAAATCAAGAGGGCCTTGAAGATTTGGCGACCCCTAGTGGAGGTCGGGACCCCCAGGTTGGGAACCCAAGTGAGCTTTTGTGGTGCTGTAAGTGGACTTTATCACATTGTACAGTCAGATTTGTCTGTGTTTTTTCAATGAATGTTTTCTACAAAAATGCAAAAAATATTGTCACAGTATTGCTGTTGTTACAAAAACTGTAAATAACATTCTGATTACCTAAATCAATAATAGGCCTATAGCCAGTGCTGCATGACGTCCAGTTAGATGGTTAATTGTAATCTCCTCCCACCATGAAATCATTACTTGGAAATTTTAACAACTGTATAACTATTAAGACATTAATTGATGTTAACACACTTTATTTACCTGCAAGGGTCTCCTGTTATGGTAGGATTGGTGATAAATTCCTGAGCTGCACAACATGTTTTGTGTTCCATCCATCTTGGGTTTCAGAGATTTGTGTTGCACTTACAACACCTGGCCAGTGGGTGGCAGTGTATGACAAGATGCATTAGGGTCCATAGTAGTGGCTTTTATGCAACTATAGCATCATAAATATATAAAAATAAAATACACCCTAAATTACACACATGATGCAAGTGAGAGTTTTCACCATAGTTCATTCTCTCTGGGCCCCTGGTCTGTATATCAGGTCGTGTCTCAGGCTGTGTTGCATCATAAGGCCACACGATGGCAGCCTCGATCACCTCCCTCCATGTGTCTCTCCCTCTCTCTGCCTCTCTCCCTCCGTCTAAATGGTACGAGGCAGACTGTCGCTCCGTGTCACTCATCTGCAGCTCGTGCACATCGGACTCTCTGGGTACGTTTGGTTTTCCTTTTCTTGTGTGGAGCCGGATTATGAGAGACAGCAGCGCGCACTGGGGCGCCTGCAGCGGAGGAGCGGAGGCGAGGAGCCCGGCACAGGTGAGCAGCTGACATGGAGTGTTTCTGCAAAAGTTTCTGACAGACAGAAGGAACAGAAGCTGTGTTTAGAAGAGGAATTTGTAGAATGTAACAATCATGTTTTATTGTGTCGAGTTCAACATGAAAAAACGCGATACTGTTCTGATAATGACAGTTTAATTAAGTACAATTTAAAGATCTGAAAATGATTACTTCACTTTGTATTGTCACTAATAAAGATTTACATATTTTATAATGGTCACTGTCACATTTATTTAATGACACTGATATGGCAGCAGGCTATTCAAGTGGTGAATCCATTTTTCTATTCATTCTCCTCCTGGCTTTATTTAAAGTCTTCCAATGCAAGACGCTAAATATTGGCTGTTTCTAATTTTGTAATAATTATTTACCATTTGACTCATCCATAAACTCAATTACTACTAGTTGTATTATAGTATAGTATAGTATAGTATAGTATAGTATAGTATAGTATATATCAGCCCATTTGTAAACAAAAAAAGATGACCTTTGAGCTACATTTGATGTTCATTAGACATACTAAGTCTTCTAAGAGGACATTTACTGCAAATCACCTTTATACTATGAGTTTGTAAACTATGTGTTTACCTTTCAAAATTTCTCTGATTTCATCACTTGTAGTGCTACACTCTATAAAATTATTCATGGGGTCAGTGGATAGCGCTTGAAATATAGAAGTTTTTCAATATTAAGAATTTACGCTTGTTTTATTTATGTGTTTTGGTCAGTTGACAACTTGTTTTTAGATGTTTTTGACATTTTTGAGTAGGGTGGGATTAAAATAAATAAGTTAGAATATCTTATATAAAATAATTTGGCCCATAAACATCACCACGACGTTTGGATAAATATTAAGTTGGTTCAACTTAATTATGTTTTTCGAGGTCAAAGCAAATCCTCTAGGTTGAACTAATATATTTGAGTTTGTCGTATTATTAAAGACTCATTGGATTGACTCAGTAAGGTCAGAGTTGGAACTGCTTAAAAAGACGTATCCAAATTGTTACCTTAATTTTTAAAAGTTGAATTAGTGGGTTATTTTGTAGAGTGTACTATTAGTCTGTAAACTGTATTTACCTTTCAAAATGAGCTGATGTCCCTGATTTGACCACTTCTAGTGCTACTATTTGTTATTTTCTTTAAACCATAGAAAACTAAATGTATATGTGCTGTATATGAGACTTTTATTCAGACAGAAGTATAGAGTGTTGGAGAGTTTTTATGATGAAGACGTTAAAAGTGTGCACTGGCTTCAGGTTGAGAACTTTGAATGAAGACAGATTGTGTTCTTGTTTCATTTTAACTACTCAGTTAACAAAACTCGGCCCCTGAAAAAGTGCTTAAACTTAAGTTGAACTGGAGGTCTTATTGCCTGGTTTATGACAGGTGTGTCCATCTGAGAGTATAGATGGGTAAACATACAGGAGATGTGATGTAACCCGTGAGAAAAAAAAATCACCGTGATAAAATGACAGTATGTTCAACCCACATGCCTAATTATACATAGAATGTAAACATATATTAAGTAAATGGATCCGGGAGGATGTCAAACAGCTTTCAACAGATAGAACCTGAGCCGCACCACATGCTCACCACTGTAGAGCCACACTAACACATAAGAAGGAAATGTGAAGCACTTCATTCACATCAGATAGAAGAGTCAAACACATACAGAGGGAGAGAAAGAGAGAATAGAGGAGAGGCTGAATCTCCTCCAGATCCAAAATGTGGAATGAGGAACCAAACAGGCGATAGAGCCAATGTCCTAGGACGGCTGATGGTTCAGAGAAAGGCACACAGCTGTGCTCGTGGGACACGGACAGCACAGAGTTAGATGCAGTGGCTTTCAGACATTTATATTATTGTCGTTGGCAGGACAAACTATATTATAATATTCACTGAGGCTTGAAAGTTAAGGCAACAAGTTTTGAGTTTGGATTTGATGTCCATAGCGAGCTTAGTCCAGAGGAAGGGGGCACAACAGGATTGGGACCTGGTGACTTCTTTGGATCTCTGAGGACAGTCAGGAGCACTCTACTCTGAGAGCAGAGAGTCCTGATTGGAGTATACGTTTTAAGGAGATCAGACAGGTAGGAAGGGAATTTTGTAGGTCATTGAAAGCACCTTAAAGTCTGATCTAACAATGCTAGGGAGCCAATAAAGAGAAGATAAAAGTGATGTAAAGATGTCAAGTATTCTAGTTTTCTGAACCATGTGAGGATGTTTACTAGCACACGTCAGGACTCCCAAGAACTTGTTTTGTCACCTGTATGGGCGTGGTGTTGCAGGACACAGCAGGGTGTGCTTCAGTGAGCTCTGTGACCATCTCAGCTCGTGCTTTGAAAGCTTATATGACAACCTACATGCACCTTTGTAAGAATGCAGGACAAAAAAAAACTAAATTCCTTTGGTTTGATAAAAAGGAGAAGTTCTGAAGCTTAGAAAATTAAGGGAACTAGACTCAATAATAGACGCATACAATATGAGATCAGTCAGTTTGATCCATGTCAAGTATGAGGACATATACAGAATATACTGTTCATGTTTTCCTGTAATTTGTTTGGTGTTTGTGTACATGGAAATTGACTTTGAGCCTCGTAAACCTGTTAGGGCTGGGCATCTACTGATGCAAGGTACCACACTGATATCAGTAGGATATATTGTACATCTAATTGTCAGTATATGTTTGAGCACTATTTACCTGTACATATTTTCCAGTATAACTCTATGATGGTCAGTTGAAAGTATCCAGAGAAGTCTAGTCATGGTTGCAGTCGTGCCAGCAGTACAAGGAGCAAAAAAACCTAAGTGTATCTTTGTGAATCTATGATAACAAAACATAAAAAGTCATCTATGTTTTAGTTAGAGTTAGGCATGAGGTCTCTTGTAGACAACAATTTTCCTGGTCACAGTTTTGCAAGCTTATCCACAAGGTTATGAGACGAACCAATGTGAACTGACAAGAAATTGCCAAGCACACAACACTCTGTGATGCAGGATGTTTGACCCCTGGGAGGAATTCCAAGTTTTAGGGAGTCCCAGCACGTGAATAGTCGAGTCTGGACTGTACAAATGTGTGAATAGGTGTCTCCACATCGGCCATTGATAAAAAGGACCAGAGGCATCAGCCGGGTCTGTTGACCTGCTGAGACTTCCATGGCGAGATTAGCAAGTTTGCTTTACGTCAATGTCTCAAAAAATATTTGCTGGCAGTCGGACACTTGAAAAGGTCTGCTGTTGTTCAATTATCCCGAACACTGTGAAGTGATTGCTGACATTTCAGTGCTGACGTACTGCAATACTTCCGTCCTTGTTACTTTATTACAGTATAGTCTGTCTATTGGGGGCATGAACCTCACACACACACACACACACACTTATAAATGTATCCACACAGATGCACATACACATACATATACACACGCCGCCTATTGATGCTAATGCACTTCAGCGGGGACGGGCAGCTGCTGCTGTATATTTGGCTGCTTTTCAATTGATTAAGCTTTTAATTGAGTGTAAACATTGCGCCGTACAACAGTGAGATAACTGCTCTGATACACAGTAGATTGGACTGTTTACACTATGTGAGCATGTGGTGTGTTTGTGTGTGTGCATGACAGGAGGAAATAAAGAGAGAGATCAAATAACTGACGTTGAAAAGTTGTGAAAAGAGCATAACGTGCAAAGTAGAAGTGGATTGAAGGTCAGTCATTGCTGTATTGTTGTAAGTAAAGGTCTAGAGAAGTGCAGGAAAACATCTGATAATGCATTTTCAGGCTTTTTTAAACTCCTAACCTCCTCCACAGATAGTCTACCAAGCCTGCCTAACACTACTTTACAAAAAAACAAGAGCTGGATTAATTAGTCTTGGTGAGGTACATCATCTTTACCTTGTTTTGTGAGCGCACAGCTGCATTAAGTTATCCATTAGTTAAGCAAACATGAAAATATTTGGCTCCATTTCATGGAAAAATACTATAGTAGTGAGCAGAGATCATTTCACGAGACTTCATCCAGCATGTTGTTTTCACAAAGGATAAGGAAGGTTTGGATAAAATTTATACTTGGCTACTGAAATTGCAAAAGCGGACAGTGGTATTAGGGTCTCATTCACTGACCTCTACTGAGATCTCAAGGCAATTGGATCGAACGCAACTGGACTTAGTTTTGTCTTAGAAGACGTTTCACCTCTTATCCAAGAGGCTTCATCAGTCCATGCTTGTCTGACTAGGCTGGAACTAGTCTGACAAACTGGTGTGGAAAGGCCAATGATGTCACTGGTGCGTTAGTGCTCCAATGGTGTGTCAACGACAGTCGTTGAAACTCCTGCTGCAACGGTGGTCGTTGGAGTCGTTACAGTCACATGAGGCCATTTGTGAGCAGCTATTGTTTTTAGAGGTTAAGCTGATGAAAGGACAGCATTATAGGTGGTGGATAGGTGGTGTCGCAGACCTCCTCCTCTGTTGAGAGATGGTTTTTCCAATTTCACATAGTTTGTCTGTCATGTTTTGGCTTAAAATGCTCGCTTGTGGTGGCACAATTGTGGCGGGAAATGCTGCTGATGTCTTGCTGAAAAACAAGTTTTGTTGTTTTTGGTCTCTAACAGTGGTCTGCAGCCTGGCAGCTGACTTCCCTTAAGCCTCATTTCCACCAAACACTTTTGGTATGGTACCTTTGGAATGAAAAGTAACCCTTCAGACATGGTACCTAGACCCTAGTGTTTCTATCGCAAATAGGACTCTTAAATGTGGGCGGGGTTTTTGTCACTCACTGTATTTCCTCATTACCGGTGACACAGATTGACACATTCAGAACAACATAAAGCAGGCTACAGTGAGAGTCTCTCTCCATTAAAAAGCCCACAGAAATGACGCTCCAGGCTTTTTTTTTTCTCTGAGTGAGGATTAGAATATATGCCGTTCACATAATCTGGCCAAAATTGATATATAAAAACGTTTGAAGATTCACTTACTACTGAAGATGTTTGTCATATAAAACCTAAAGTAATGGTCAAAGTTTTCACAGTGAAATTTAAGGTGTGCTGATGGATTCACGTCATCAACTCATGCATTGAGTAACATTACAAGTAACGTTCCACCGTAAAAGTCGCCGGCAGTCGGCCCAGTGAATAATGTTTCTGAGATTACAGCTGCTGCGAGAGGCAGCAAAACATCCTTTCATTTTATAGTTACAGTTTACTAATAAAACTCTCCACAGTATGAACAGTGGTTACATGAGCCTCAAAACCAGCCACAACTCAGCCCTGAGCAGAGTGACCGTCCTCTATTGACCAATCAACAGACTGCAGTGTTCACAGCTCCACCTTTTAGTACCAGATCTGTGTGCTAGGTACCCCAACAGAGGGGGGACCAAAAATGGAGATGGTACAGAACGGTTCCATTGGTACCATCCACAACTTTTCACAGTGGAAACGGAAATAAAGGTTAACAAACTGAACTGAACTGTACTGCTTGGTGGAAACGGGGCTCTCAATGTCGCGCCATCCACCATCCCAACCTCATGACAAAATCATATACATATAATCACAACTGCGTCACTTTAGAAACATTGATATGATATATGAAAGAAACACACTGTGTATCTGTGGTTTGCATACAACGCCAACATTTTCTTCTGGTCTCATTGTTTGCCTGCAGAGTTTTTCTAAAGCATAAACAGATATTTAAAAGATCACTCATATTTAATTAGACTGGCATATGTCTCAGCTGTCGTACGCGATGTCGTGTTTTTAAACAGTGGTGTCATCTAATGTCAGCTCCCTAGGCCATCGTTTAAATCCCCTCTCTGGTAATAAATCACTCTCACTGCTTTCCATTGACACGGCTCCTCTTCTCAGCAAATCTCGTCCAAGCCAGTGTTAGCTTGCCAACATCTTTTGGCTCGTCCGCATGCACAAAAACATATTACATGGGGTCCGCACCGTGTAATCCTTTAAACACACAGCATTGGTCCTATTCAGTATCGAGGGTAAGAACCAACAGATCCTCATCACTCATCTTCCCTTAAGTTGTTTCCCAGGAATAAATAGTCCCAATTGTGTAACCTCTGGCAACATCCAGATAAAAGGCAATTTGTGAAAACAAGCAGTCACAGTGATTCACCATTATTAGAGCATTTATTGCATAAACAGTTGAATCTGGATAAAAATTTAAATCTGATTTTGATTATCTTAGGAGAAAATAAGCTCCTGCCTCATCCAAAAATTGAAAGCCTAAGCAAGAGACAATTCCAACAGTGGCTGGCAGCCATACGCAGCTCTGGCCGCTTTCCTTATGAGCATCTGTAAATGAATCAGGCAGGTGAAACAAAGTGGAGTTGTGAGAGAGTGAATGTACTCAAGTAACCCGCCCTGGCAAACGAAGGTAAAACAGCATAATAGTCAGAGAAAAAGTGATTTAAGGGGATCAGCCCTGAACCAGAAACAGTTAACTTCTTGTCCCCGCTATTACCTACTGTCCTGTCCTTATTAGACCACTCCCTGTGGACATTTAGGAGCGAGCCACCGCCTACAGGCTAATTTTAGGCCATCTGTACCGGCGCCAACTCATTAGCCTGATTCCCAGGGCTAGCTGGGCCTTATTCATTATCAGTGTCACCTCAGCCAAAGCCACATATCCGTATGTACTTTTTGCCTTTTGGTTATCAGCAGAGATAAGCTATCGTGTGGGCATTAGTAAATTCAACACAGTGCTATCAACACTGATATAAGCTCTTTGTTTTGGTCCTGTTGCGGATACAGGACTTTTTCTTAAGGATAATTACGCAGTTTTTCTTCATGTTCGTGCCAGGCATCCAGACTTTTCTCTTCTTTAGTTATTTATTTGTGCATATAATGAAATAAAACAGAAAATATGTAGAATAGGTGGGGTATTGTAAAAGGAACACACCTAACATTGAAATTAAAGGCAGCTGTCTATGATTACCACTTTACCAACAGACATTAATATTTTTAGAATACAGGAAAACAGGAATTCAGGAAAATAACATAATTTCCAAATAAGAGATACTAGAGAAGAAAGGAGGAAAAACAACTATTATATTTACATATATTTACACTGCTTACATGCAGTGTATCATGACTTGTTTACACAGTAGGGTAGTGTACTCTTTCAAGAGAAGTTGTTTAAGGTAAAAAAAATTAAAAAAAAAAAAAAAAGAGGAGTGACTGTAAAGCTGCTCCATATAACTGGACCTCTGTGCTCAACAGATCTGGTGTGATAACAGTGGATCTGAGACCTAATTACTAGGAAACTGAAAGGAAATGGGGTGTGAAATGTTAAAAAATTGAAATACTAAAATTTTATTGATGCCAAATATGTTTATTGACTCCAGAGTTTGAAATAAAGGGGTAGTATGAGCATTCCAGCTAGATTTAGTGACCATTATAAGATGTTTTTGTTAATAAAAAGATGCAATAGAGACTGGTTTTATATATGAAAGGATAAAACTTAGAGTGATATAGATCCAGAAAGTTTTTCCTTGACAAAATATGTCTTACTCCCCTTAAAATACATATATTTTTTGCAGCTTTCTGTTCTTCATGATTTGCCAATACACAGTCAGCATCACTGAAGATATCAGAGCTCATTTAGGAAGCCACTTGCAGCTATTTATTTTTGTCCAATATGAAAAAACAACCATTGACTGAGTCTAACTCCGCCCACTGACATACACACAACTGCACTTTCACCTGAACAAACACCTAAGTAAACGAAACAAGTGTGCTAGGTGTAGAGGAGGAATGTTGGATTGTTACAGCAGTACTCTTGCAAGCCATAATGTTGTGCAATGTTTGTTTGTTTTTTGTTGTTTTACTGGCACATGACAGTTATCTCTTTTATACTTAAAAACATAACACAAGGTAGTGCTGACAGTATTAGTATTGTAGTAGTATTGATTTGTAGAAGGCATGCACTGTACCAGCCTAGTGAACAGGGATTCCCCTCTGTACTGATAAAAACACTGTGCACTTGTGTCGTCAACAAATGAGTAGTAGGCCAGATGCTGGAAGAAAATGTCGGCAATGTACATTCTGCCAATCACGAATACCTTAAAACTTCAATTAAAAGCCTTGTCTCAATTAAACATTTAAGCCCTTTTTAAACAGGAATTGTGCAAATTTGCAGGAAAGCCCAATCAGTCTTTTTCAGCATTGGCAGTATAAAAACAAAATCGGGGACTGCGGCAAAATGTCGCCTGCCTACTTTTGTTTATACAGAATGAGCCTTTTTTGGGGCAATGGGGGGCGTGAGCAAGTAACAAAACGTGTGGCTCAGCGTGTGACGTAAACAGTGACGTGGGAGGGAAGCCACGGCTGGTCAGTCCTTCGGCAATTCTCTCGTAAGTCGGCCCGTCCTTCACCGTCCCCGTCATCTGATGGTTAATGGCCTCTTCGTTAGCGAGGGCAAGGAGGGCAATGCGCAATTCCTTGTCTCTCCAGTTGCTCATCTTTACAGTGTCTGTCAGGTTTGCGTTTCCCTCTTGCTACTAGCTGCTCGCTAATTCCTGCTATCAGCCGTTTCCTGTTTATCCACCGCCAGTGGCTCGCACGTGCAGCGTCATCAACAGCTCCTTCCACAAGTCTTCAACAGCCACTCCCATTGCAGAGGGCCGCCTTGGTCTGTTTAAACTAAAAGGGTTCCGCCAATATGTCTACCCTACGAGGTGGAAAATTGGGCACCTCGGATCAACTTGCCAATCCGGCTCTGTGTGTCTAAACGCTCGCACATTGCCGGCAAAACGGACCAACATTTGCGGAAAATCAGGCAGTGTAAAAGGGGCTTTTGTCTCTTCAACTAGCCCAGTGTGGCTACACATTGTGACAAATAAAGGCCTGTCTCAATTAGAGGCCTGGTCTGGTTGCCAAGCAGTTCATTTTTATAGAAGTTCTTTGGATGTGTAAAACCGAATTGTTGACTAACCACTTGAGCAAATGTTAGTTAGCTGTTAAGATTGCATCTATAAATATAAATGTTTAAACTTGTGTCAATATGGAGATGCTACACATCGTTAGCTTGCTACATTTCATTTTAGTAAAACCATGAGCACCAGAGAAGACAGTAAGTCATCAGTCATTTACTGGCATGATGAAAAAACAAGTGGTGACACCCTTCCTCTGAAGCTGCCATAAACTCAGAATATGTGTCAATTCCCTGATTAACAGCTAAGTTAGTTATATTTCATAAGTCCGTAAGGGTCCACCAATCAAAAGAATCAAAAGAGTTTTTCATAAGATGACTTTGTCAGCTGGAGGTGGAGGGGATGGTGGATGGCGTGCCACCTGGATGAGATGCCTGTCAAGCTGCAGACCACAGTTTGAGACCAAGAAAAAACAAAAATGGTTGCATTTAAGTGACAAGGAGCAGTTTTACAAGCAGCTTTTCAGGCATCAATTGTGGAGGTTTTTATTTGAGTCCTGTCCCTGTTTTTCCACCGCCTGTTTTTACCAAGACGTTGCTGTCTTTCTAGCCAGAATGATGCCACGAAAACTAAGTATTTTAAGCCAAAACATGACCTTTTCCCAACCATAACCATGTGTTTTTAATTCCTACCTAAACACAACATTTTTAGTTTCATGTAACATATACATGGTTTGCAGGAATGCACAATGCCAACATTTTTTCTGCTGATTGCGCTGAGTTTCTGTGACAGGCAGAAAGTGGAACCTTCGAATTTTTCTCTCCAGTTTCATTTACATTCTCTGACTTCCTCTTGTATGAGCAGTCTAGGATTACCAGTGGTCTGTAAATCCTGAAATATATCAAAGCAGTGTGCGTGACAACATCACACATAACAATGAACAAACACAAAGCTCAGTTATTCAAAGCAGATACTATCAGCTGTCACTGTGCGCAGAAGTGAAACCTAAACTTTGATTGCTGGAGTTACATTTCAGGCTGGTGTTGGAGATCACTGGATCATTGTTGAACTTCTAATTCTGCTGCAAGTTACTTCATGAAGGAAGTGGGTGAGATGAGGTGATGTCACTCAGACATGTTCATCTCTTCTTGAGTCGACTTTTCAATTAAATGCTATCAATATTAAAAAAGAATCTGCGCATTAAGCCTCATATTTGTTGTAAAGGTGGCCATGCAAAGCCTCAAGTTAACCATTACACATCTGAGGATGAACTAATGACGACAGACTGACAATAACAGTTTTATTATTTGTGTTGTTTGGTTTGGCGTTAAATCTTTATAGGGAGAAGCTTTTTGTTGTTTTCCCCTTTTACTGGTTGGGATATAATTGCTTCCTTGAAGGTATTTTAAGCATGATTTCCCAGCAGCACATACACGGAAGGAAAGGAGATATTGATGTGGACAGTGGTGCTATGAGAAAGTGGAAAACTGATCAGTCCTAACTAAACCTACTGGGAGGCACAGAGTGGGTGATGACCGCGGGTAGTGGCTTTATTTCCACAGCCTGCCTGTCTTTCGCATTTGCGCACATGTAACTTTGTGTGTGTGCTGCCTTCCATGCACATGTTTGCGTGCTACTCACTTTATTCTGCAGTCATTCTCCGTTTACCCCCTCCATCCAGCGAGCTGGCACCCTTATTGTGACGAGCCTGGTGTGCTCAATTACCCGCTCACAGCCCATTACCCTCACCCACACAGCTTTATTCAGAGGACACGCTCCAGACGCTCAGAGTTGCATCTTGCTCCAGCCATGCGTGCAGCAGGATAGCTGTGATTTAGTGCGCCCCTGTGGGCGCATGGAAAAGTCAGCGCCTCTTCAAACTGAGGATAAATGAAGGGGGTTTTTGAATATTCAGTAATTGTGGGTGACATTATTCATTTGTGTTTGCTCAACCTTGTTGGAGCAGCAGATTCATTTTGCCGCACAGCAGGTGTACGGACGATTTCTGGGTGTAAAATGTTGACTTGTTGCGCTTTCAGAATGCTGTTGGTTGTTTATTTGGATTCCCTTTGGTTGTTACCTTGGCAACAACTTGTCTTCCTGGAGTCCATATGAAGAAAGTACAGTATAATCAGATGCAATCATGTCCACACACACAGGAAAAAAGATTGTAGGTGATGGAAAATAATTTCTGCATCTCAATATTTGAAGTAGTTTTGCTTCAGTGCTTTAAATTTAACAAGATTATAATTAATCAAGGAATGAGTCAGTTTTAATATCCTCAGTTATTTGTGATATTAGTCTTCAAGGAGCCAGCATTGGGAGTTTTCTCACAGGCGACTGAAATTCATGACTGAGCTTCAAGTAAACACTTTTTGAAACTGAGTTTTTAATGGCTTTAGATAACTAGGGGAAACTGGATGTTCCCAAAAATCAATCTTTATTTTATCTGCCAAATATGGCCTTTAAACTGGAAAAAATGTCTCCAGTTGCTGCCTGGTTATTCAGCTGCTTGTTGCACACACTGGTAGTTTATACAAACCCATCAGATTAACCGTCCTGTTTGCACATCACATGCCACATCTACCGAGCTTATGTGGACTCAAAAAGACCCGAAGTCAGCAAGTGGAGCAGAACTTGTCATGTTTTTCATCTCCAGTCCTTTCCCCGCTCTACATTAGACCCTGGGTTGAGATAATGAGTTGATTCTCAGCAGACTTTGTCCAACATGATCTGTCATTACAGCAACTATTCCAGGCTGATGGCTCAGAGGGTTGTGGGGTCAAGGTTCGCTGCTGTCACTGCAGAAATGTCCCCTTGTCCTGCACCTATAGATAAAGTCACTCTGGTATCGCTTTTCTGAGAAAAAAACAATTATCTGATTCATAGATGTGACCCCCGATGATCATTCATTCATTTACCATAACAGCTTATCCTGTTAGGGGTCCGGGGGGGTTGGAGCCTATCCCAGCTGACATTGGGCGAGAGGCAGGTACACCCTGGACAGGTCACCAGACTATCACAGGGCTGACACATAGAGACAGACAACCATTCACACTCACATTCACACCTACGGTCAATTTAGAGTCACCAATTAACCTGCATGTCTTTGGACTGTGGGAGGAAGCTGGAGTAGCCAGAGAAAACCCATGCTGACACGGGGATTCCGGGGTTCAAACCCCCCAGTCCAGGTTCAAATCAGGAACCCTCTTCCTGTAAGGCGACAATACTAACCACTGCACCACAATACTGCCTAATGCACATTAGTACATTAATTATTTGTCATGTTTTACGCTGAATTTGTGAATAAAAATGTTTTTTCTCACATCCTCCTGGTGACCGAAGAATCCAAAAACAGAGAAAATTCTTGATGAATTGAAGTAAAAGGGTGCTGCGTTCAACAACACAACTGATGCTGTATAATTCAAGTCTCATTTATCCAGTCATATGCTCAGTGTTTCCCAAACAAACTTCCCAAACGTATCAATCCTCTCCTCAAAGCCAGACTCCATTGACAAAAGTAGTCATTCTACCTCACTGAACACAGGAGCTGCTGATCTACCAATGCCTCGATCGATAGTTTGTTTGTGTTACTGTGTGACCTTGGTGGGTCAAAGGGTTCGTTTGGATTCCCTGAAGTCACACAATACCACAAACAAACTAACCAATTGAGGCAGTGGTAGACCAGCAGCTCCTGTGTTCAGTGAGGTAAAATGACAGTTTTTCTCAATGGAGTCTGGCTTTGAAGTGAGCATAGACAACTACCACTTTCCCTCAGTTCCCCGGCAGAAATAGCTGTCAGTTTGGGAAATACTGAGCATACGACTGGATAAATGAGACTTGGATTATACTGCATAATTTGATATGATTTTGCTGTTGCTAAATGTGGACCACTTTCACTTAAATTCATCAAGAATTTAGTCTGTTTTTGGATTCTTCGTTCACTAGAGACATGCAAGAAAAGTTTACTTCATGAATTCTATATTAATATTAGGGGGAGCAACTGATACAGAAATCGTGATTTGGAGGGTGAAATATTCTGTATGTTGAAGAAGAACTTGGCTGTACAGTAAGGCATCACTTACTAACTCAAACGTGGTTTGTAGCATGAGCAGTGTTAGCCACACAGACAGAATCCAAAGCAAGCGAACCTTCATTTGATTGACAGATGATCCCTGGGTACCGCAGAGAAGAAAACACAGCAACATTAACAAGCGCTGAGCAACAAAGATGAAGATTACCACTTTAAATTGCTTTTCCACAGAGGCTTTTAGTGACATTCAGTACACTCTAAACGCTCTTTCCACCGCAGATGTAAGATGTAATGTGTGTTGGTTGCAGTTGAGAGTTTAGTGTTACATGGCTCTACTGAAGAGGCCTTTCCAACTCAACCGGAGAAAAGAGTTTGTGTGCTGGCTGCTGCTGGTGGTGGTGGGAAGTTATTTCATGGTTTTGAACTGGTGTCCCAAACCAATTGGTTCTTGAGCAAAGTCATTTGTTATTTGTCCAATTCCTGTGTTTCCTGATGCTGCTTTCACTTAACATAATATCGTTGAATTTAAACTCCTTGGCTGTGTGTGTGTGTGTGACTGTGTGAGGGAGACCGGATGGTGTTTTTTGCTATTGGCTGATCATTTCTGATTTAAACTGACAGGGGCTCTGCTTTTTGTTTTGTACTCTTTAAGTTATGCGGCTGTAAAAATAGTGGCAAAATACATTCGTCATCTTTCAAGCTCTGGGTCTATCAAGATGAAGAGCATCTGAACCTGTGAGTGTGTGATGTATCTGTCCTTGTTTCTAATGCAATATGACTTAAATATCTAGTTTATACTAGTAAACTCTGAAGATCAGATCCTGTTTTCACTGAAGTGTAGAAGAGTAGAGGTGGTGTTATTTATAGTGAAGTTGTAGTCCTGGTCAATTTGGTGACACCTGTGATTTCTCACAGTCGGGGACCAGCTGGAAGCAACCTGATAGGCTAAATGTAAACTCGTGCAGGGTGTGTGTATGGCTCTTTAAAGACAAACATAACCCTTAATCACACACACACTGGGCTCCTAGTGCATTTGGAGAAACAAGCTTGGCGTTCAGCGTTGTTTGCAGGTCTTAACATATGAGTAAACAACACCTCCATCAGTGAGTCCTGATCATGCCACCCTTTGGCAAATGTTTAAAGACACACTCCAAAAATATTGCTAGACCTAAAAGAAAAAGAGCAAGTGCCATCATTACGTGTGAGATTCACTGTAGAAGAGAATGGGAGACCACTTTGTACTCTCACAATAGTAGCACAGTAGACAGAACATGAGTGTCATGCATGCATTAGACAGGAGGTCATGCAGGAATCTCCAAATGAAGCGGGTGCTTTCACACCTGCCCTGTTTGGTTCACTTCAATCGAACTCAAGTTCATTTGCCCCATTAGTGCGGTTTGTTTGGGCAGGTGTGAACACAGCAATCACACTCAGGTGTGCACCAAAATGACCAGACCGAGACCTTCTTGAAGAGGTGGCGGTTACAAACAAACTCTGGTGTGGTTCATTTGTGGTGAGAACGTGTTCCGACCTTGATCTGAACCAACTGCAGTCACATGACACATTGTTTGGGTTATGCACCAAAATGACCAGACCGAGACCTTCTTGAAGAGGTGGTTTCAGTCTGGTTACAAACGAACTCTGGTGTGGTTCATTTGTGGTGAGAACTTGTTCTGCCCTTGATCTGAACCAACTGCAGTCACATGACACATTGTTTGGGTTAAACATGAGCATGTTACAGTCCTGGAGGATTATTAATGT
>NC_065514.1:14677225-14695361 GCF_006386435.1 Epinephelus moara | reverse complement strand
GCTTTTTAATTAGAAAGACTCAAGAGTACACAGGAGGAGGTTGCGTATGTGACGTCATAGCTTTCGCTCGCTTCCTGCAGCTTGGCCTCCCCGCTGAAATTCCACTGTTTTATGATTAATTGATTTATGATTGAAGATGTCTGTGTGTTTTGTGCCAGGTTGCAGTCGCTCCAAGCTGCAGGAAGCGAGCAAAAGCTATGACGTCATATACGCAACCGCCTCCTGTGTAGTTTTTCTAATTTACGTTTTTTACCACAAAGTATGACTTTCTTGACCTTAAAATTTATGTTTTAAATTCATTAATGACATATTTGGATTTCATGTCACAACTCAAACAGGACCAAAAGATAATATTTCTCTTCTCATTCACTGCCATTCATATTTTTTCCGATCTAAGGTCCCATGAGCTTCACCGGAAGGGGCGTGACTTCGGCACTCTATGCTGCCATGAGAACACAAACCAACTCTAGGCAATTATGCAACTTTGTAACAAAATTAGTCCCTGATTCAGACCAAAGCAAGACAACTCTAGGTCTGAAAGCACCCTTAATACTTAACTTTTCGTTTTTAAAGAAGAGGCTAAATCTTCGAAAACACTTGGGGACTTTAGTCTTTACAAAGCATTACTGACACAAAAGTAATAAGTAATTTTTAGGGTTTATTTTCAGTGAAGCATTAATACAGTATACATTTGGTTCTCTTGTGAGTATAACAGCACCAGGATGGTGAATTTGGTCTTGATTAAAAAACAAAAACTACTGTCCCATGTTCATGGTAATGAAGGGACTAGGGATGTCACAAGATCCAAATCGATGTCAAAATTCTGAAAACATGACAATACCCTCCAGTACAGTATGTACCAGGGATGCAATTCTGCCTGACCTGACAGGGCAGCATATAAACCGACAAGGGTTCTAGCCTGCCATTAAATGCCAAAGGAAGAAGAAGAAGAATGGCTACCTGCATGAAACAACATCATGTCAAAAAGAACAACTCGTCGAAAAGAAAAACATTTTTTTTCCTGAGGCCGGTGTATTTTGTTAATTCTTTGCAATATTACCACCGTGTATTTACTTTCTGCTACAAACACCAGCTGTGTGAAGAGGCACTGAGTGTCCATTCTGCACTGAGTGCTGCACGTTTGGCATCTCTTCTGGCTGCTGAAAGTTAAAAAATATTCATCTGTGGGGAAGATGCTGTGCTCGACACGGTCTCTTTTTAGCCTGCCATCCAAACACAGTGAAGGAGAGTTGGACAAATAGCCTACCACAAAGACCAACCGTCACATCTTACATGGAAAATCGTGCATTATACAGTGATAAACAACAAAAATAGAGGAGAAATATAATAATATACTGTAGACTATATATTAAAATATGCTTCCCAACTAAAAAAATTCATTAACTCACATGGACTAGTGCTTTGCGTTTGAGGCAGATCATCAGGAATTAATAATAACACTGGCTACACAGGCAAGTAGGATCAATTTATATGGTGGTGATGTCCTTTCCTGGGATTTCCGGTGACATTTTATATTGTACTTACCTTTGAATCCTTCCCCTCTAATGTATATGAACACTGATCAGCAGCCACTTAAAGACAACACACACACTTTACAGCACAGCTTCATGTGAGAGCATCTGCCCCGGCCGTAGTTTGTTTAATAAGCCAGCTGTCCTTACTCAAACATTTAAAAAATTACAGGAGGAGAGTCTGTAGAGCACGATACCTCTCAGTCTCCTTGGCAACGGGACCAGAGACTCCTCCTCCACATACAAACAAAAAAAATGTGTATATGAGCACACACACACACACGCTTACACACACATGGTTCAGCCCTCTCACAATCTGAGGTGTGAGATTATGTGAGAAGTATTTATCTCCCACCTGATGAGAACACGAGCAGCTGAAGAGTTCAAGAGCATTTAATTGGCTGAATTTGTTGTGTTAACAGTGATACAATGGTCACAACACAAATTAATATCATTTCCAACTTTTAGACTTTTGTTACATCACGAATGATCTCAGCACACACTTGTTTTCCCATTGAATACTCAAATCCTGATGTAAATTTAAAATAGCTTTATCAAATGATTACAAGTATTCCAGTATCTAGATGGTAGCAAAGAAATAAATGTACTGTAGTATCTTGTGGACATCTCAGTGCTTAGAAAGCTGGACGCTGATGCTGTATATAAAACAGGCCTGAGCTGCTGTCATCAACTGCCAACAGAAATAGAGTGATGTGGTAGCTGTTGAAGGCGAGGCTAATCTGATTATGATGTGATAGCATCAGGAGAAAACTATATCTTTCCAGGAATGTCTTTGACACCAACACAAACTTTGTCTTCATTCAAGTCGAGTCGGGTTTTCAGACATGCATCAGGTCGGCGGGTTGTGCAGCCGAGACGATCGGGAAGTCTCCCAGATGGCGAGTGAGCGTCTTCTAATTACAGCTTGCATCAGATGAGTCAGTCACTCCTCCTACATCGTCTGTCTGCCTGTTTGTTTTTGTTTATCTATCTATCTATCTATCTATCTATCTATCTATCTATCTATCTATCTATCTATCGCAGCACTATCCATCACAAACTGGTGCTGTGTCTCAATTCAGATACTTCCCCTGTCATGCTTCCAAGTAGTACACTTGGTACAGTACGTACTTACTTGCATAGTGCATGAATTCAACGGGGTAGTATTATCATGAATTAAATATGGCTGCTACGCTGTTACGAGAAATGACGGTCACAAAATTTGACTTCATCTACCTCTTCTTCTTCTCTTGTGATTGCAATTGTCCCCGCCAAAATATCTGCTAGCTTGCACGAATGTTTACTGGAGCAACCACAACTGCTGCGACTTCCTCTGGTATAATTTTCACAAATTTGGTGGTACCTCCCCTTCTGCTAGGTAGCCAAGATTGTAACCATTGAGGGTAAGAAGTGTCCAGCGTTCCACACCCAACTTTATGACAGTAAAGTTATGGATAAACTATCCAGGTACTTACAGTGCACTGCATTTTGCCATATTTCACAGCGTAATGTGCTTATGCACTCAAAATAGCAAGTGCAAGTACAGAAGAAAGCACCAATCTGTATGTCAGCCTTTCTCTTGGGTGCTAATGTAAATCTGTCAGCAAGTGCCATCATTAAGTGTGAGATTCTTTGTAGAAGAGACAGAGAGACCACTTTGTACTCTCACAATAGTAGCACAGTAGACAGAACACGAGTGTCATGCATGCATTAGTCAGGAAGTCATGTAGGAATCACCAAATGAAGCCAACATGTACAGATTCTAATGGTACTTTCACACCTGTTTGTTTGCCCCCTAAGTGCAGTCATTTTGGCAGGTGTGAACACAGCAATCACACTCAGGCGCGCACCAAAATGACCAGACAGAGACCTTCTTGAAGAGGTGGTCTCGGTCCCATTACAAAAGAACTCTGGTGCGGTTTGTTTGTGGTGCGAACGTGTTCTGACCTTGACCCGAACCAACTGCAGTCACATGACACATTAGCCCTTTTTAAACAGGAACTGTGCAAATTTGCAGGAAATTACAATCAGTCTTCTTTCAGCATTGGCAGTATAAAAACAAAATAGGGGAGTTCAGGAAAATGCCGCCTACCTACTTTTGTTTGTACAGAATGCGCCTTTTTCGGGGCAATGGGGGGCGTGAGCAAGTAACAAAACGTGTAGCTCAGCATGTGACGTAAACAGTGACGTGGGAGGGAAGCCATGGCTAGTCAGTGCTTCGGCGATTCTCTTGTAAGTCGGCCCGTCCTTCACTGTCCCCGTCATCTGACGGTTAGTGGCCTCTTCGTTTGCGAGGGCAAGAAGGGTGCGCAGTTCCTTGTCTCCCCAGTTGCTCGTCTTCACAGTGTCTTTCAGGTTTGCGTTTCCCTCTTGCTACTAGCTGCTCGCTAATTCCTGCTATCAGCTGTTTCCTGTTTATCCACTGCCAGTGGCTCGCAAGTGCGGCGTCATCAACAGCTCCTCCCACAAGTCATCAACAGCCGCTCCAGTGGCGGAAGGGCGCCTAGTTCTTTTTAAACCAAAAAGGTTCCGCCAATATGTCTACCCTACATCAGCGGGTTGGTACACAACTTTAGTCCACAGCAGGTCAAAGTTAGCATTTATTCAGTGAAATATTTCAACACTAGTTTGATGGATCAGCACTACATTTTGCATGGACATTCATGGAGCCCATCATGAATCCTTATGACTTTGATGCCTACCGACTCTTCCTTTTGTGCCACTATGAGGTTCAGACTTGTGGTTTTAGGTAAAATATCTCAACAAGAATTGGATGGATTTCCTAGAAAGTGTTCCCCACAGTATGATTTGGAATAACTTTGCTAATCCCTTGTCTTTCCATCTAGTGCCATCATCAGGTCAGAATTTTGATTTGCCCAATACTTTGTTTCCATAACCTACAAAACTGACGTTCCTATCAGCCTCATCTTAGTCTCTATATACAGACTCTACATTCGGTGTAGAGTCTATAGGCAAACCCCGGAGATCTTGCCTCCGGAAGAAGAGCGGAAGAGCCCTGGTTTCCCATTGTAGGCTGTTTGTAGTCCGCGTGATATTGACTAATCACCTTTGAGCCGGCTGCAGTTGTTGCCAGGTTAAACGGTCCGTGCGGTGAACTAACGAGGCGGAACATAATTGGCGTCACTGCAAACTCTGAATCCATCGCAATGGTTCAGCATATTTACTTATATATAAATGGAAGTCGGAAATGGAAATTCGCCTCCTCCGCCCAAATCAAACCGGAATGCCAAAAAATCGGGGGTCTGCCCCCAGAGGCTGTATCACCGTCTGCTGGAAGTCAGACGCCGAATACAGCCGATGGGTTCCGAGAATGGCCTCAGCTGTACTTTGTGTTCAGTGCTAATTTGCAAATGCTAGCATGCTAACACGCAAAACTTAGATGATGACAGTAGTAAACATTACACCTGCTAAACATCAGCATGTTAGCATTGTCATTGTGAACATGTTAGGACGAACGTCACCATTTAGCTTAAAGCGCCCCTGTGCCCAAGGTAGCTGCTAGTATGGCTGTAAACTGATGGGGCCCTATTTAAACAGTCTTTAGTGCATGGTCTAAAGCAGTAGTTCCCAACTGGTGGGTCACCTTCCAAAAGTGGGTCCCAGGAATGTGTCACAGTGTGACACTTTATTTTGAAGTATAGTAAATTTTCAGTACCAAGCTTTTGTTCTGAAGTGCTGTTTCCTGATGTAGAGTCAATGACTAACAAACAGCTACTTCACAGAGACAACAAACTAGCGCAACAAGATGGCCAAACACAAGTATGACGTTGCATGTATTACACTGTGTGGACCTTGAACTAATAACAAAGGAGAAATCTGGACCCCATGGCTGGACCAGTTGGAAACCACCGGTCTGAAGTGCATGGTGCATGTGCATTTAGGGTGTGTCCAGCTTCACTTTGCTTGTTAAACGGTGCATAATCTGAGCACAAAGTCAGGCACAAAGGGCAAAGGAGTTATCCCATTAATCATAGGTGTGTATTGGGCAAAACATAAATTCAACCAATCAGAGTGTCATCTCCCACTCCCTTTAAAAGTGAAGTACGCCTGCACTGACCACACTGCTGTTTACATGGCAGATTTGACAAATTGTAGTAATTGAGTGGTTTTCTGCTGTGAGTAATTCAGTAAGAGCAGTGATGTCACTGTAGCAAATATAGAGGGACATTTAAGTAGCAAATCTAAAAACTGTAGTTATGAACTTGAAAGAGGAAACAGAACTTAACTTTTCGCTTCTGAAATAATTAATGAAGTTACGCTCCTCCTCAGCGCAGCATCTCTCTTAGTGGGGAATTGCACAGCAGCTCTGCAGCTCTGCTCTGCTCTCTGCTACGTTCACATTTTAGAGAATGTGATTGATATTTTGCTCATTAATGATCGGCAGCCCATCCCTGAATAATGGGGCCTTGAAAAAAGCAGGAAAATACTCTGCCATTCTGACTTTAGACCAGGTGTTTGTTGGTCAAATTGTTTCTGCTGCCTTTAAATCAGCAATACGCCAACAATGCATCTGACCACGCCTCTGTTTAGGGCATACACGCCCAATGACTATAATCAAAACTCTGTAAATATGTTCTACTATACAGTATTTGGAGTATTTTGATAAGTCAATAATGATGACAGTGAGGATGATGATAAAAAAATAATAAAATCATAAGAAACTTCTTTCAAAAAATAATAATGACAATGATAATAACTGTGGGAGATACAGGACATTAAAAATAGAAAGAAGCAACCCAGTCTCTCCCTGCTGCCTGCTCTCCAGAGTTCATTCTGTTCTGTTTCGAGTCCGTGTCAGTCAGATGTGAAATGGACACGGTGAGCTGTGAAAACACGCCTCCCTGGACGCACATCACACAGGAGAGCCGCAGAAATCTGTCAGAGGTGCAGCTCCTCTCCCTCCTCCTTACTCACTCTTTCTTTCGCTCTTCTTCTTCTCCTATCGTTGAAATTTAGATTGAGCAAATATTTTCTCATTCCTTACATTCCAATGTGTGAGTGAGCAACGGGTACGTCGGTGGGTAGTGTTAGTTTTGTTATCCAGCGATGATTTCTGTGTGCCAGTGTGTGCGGGAGAATAATGTGGAGCGTTGAAGTGAACAATCAGTCATTTTTCAGTCTTTTATTAAAAACTGGGTGTTGTAATGAGAATGTAAAGCTGAACACCGTCCAATCTGTGCACCATTGTTGAGCCAAATTATTCCTGCAGCAACTTGACATTTAATCACGTTTACTGTGTGTATAATCAGTGTTTTTGTGTCCTAATATGGATGTGGGTACAGGGGTCAGGTGCCCAAGGGATCAGGGACCCCCAAAGGTCTTATTGTGCTTTAAATTAGGTGCTTGTTTTTTCTGTTGCATGGGTGAGTTATGAGACAATGGGCCCCTGGGCACAGATACACAAAAGGCCCCAGCACCTCACCTTTGTGGTGGTTTTGCCCTTTTTTTAAAGTTATTCATTATTTTGTGTCATCATGCATTTTTTGTGGTTTTGTGTCTCTTTGTGGTAGTTTTGTAAGTGATTAATTTACTTTGTGTTGGTCATTTGTGAGTTTCTTCTGGTCTGTACGTGTTAATTCAAGTGACATTTCGTAGGTGAAGGTCAAGGGGGGCAATGAAATTTTGGGCCTCTGGTCTTGTGCCCAGAGAGCCAGTTCTGCAATTCATCCATGGTCTATTGGCCAGGTGTGTGGAGGTGTGAAAGTAAGCAGGATTTTAGCAAAAAGCTGTACACATGCTGCGTCTTTAACCACCTGGAAACCACAAGGTTGGGCGCTGGGTGCTACTCTTGTGCCTTTTTTGTGCCAGCTCAGCTTGCATTTTAGTGCACCTGCCATGTGTCTACATTAAATACAGTGAATTCAAGGGCGCCAAAATGCAGCATGTGTACGGCTCCCTACTTTCTCAAGTGTCTTTGTTCATTGTTTCCCATCCCTCTTTATAATGTAGGTCTTTCAGGGTAGGTAAAAACACTTACATCGGCCTTTAGACAAGTATTATAGCCTCTGAATCCGAGATAACACCTGACTAAGCACTGTGAAACAGAAGTACGGAAACAGCATACTAGTTCCAACAAATTTAAGATTTGAGATTTATATTTGAGTCAGTATTTCTCTTACGCAACACTGAACAACTATTTCTGGAGCTGCTCTCCTCCTGGCAAGTGGTCAGTTCAACGTCTGCCTAATATTGATTTATTTTGAATTTCTATGTTGTCATGTCTTAAAACAAAAAATCAGACCAAAAAAAACAAACATATATCCAAATCTCAAAATTGAAAACAGAATACCTATCCAGCTCTTGAATTTGTTTAAAGCATAGAAACCCTTACATCAGTACAAATGTGTTTATTTGAATGGATTTCCATAACCCAAAATGTATTAAATGTTTTCATACAAGAAACAGTGATTCTGGAACTACAGATGTTCAGGGTTAGTCTCTTTATTTTCTATTTTTCGATAGATTTTGTCAGGCTTGTGTTACTCCCCCTTGGAGTGCTGACGCTGCATGTTTCAAACTTTCTAATGACATTTATCTTTCTGTTTCAACTCCTCTGCTTGTTTGCTAACTAGTTCTCACAAACTCTCAACAGTAGCATGTGGCGTTCAGGTTTAAAACTGACTCAGGTTGGTGGGTGGCGTGTCCTGTACAGTTGGCCTGTTGTAGGTGGAAGCTTAGTGGTTATTATGAAAATTAAAGATACGAAATGATTAGCGTCACACCAAATTGTAATCCAGTTGCTTTATTTTTGTCTCCTAAAACACAAGTATGTGGATATTTTGTTGCTCTATTTACCAAAGAGTTTTCAGATCAGTTGAAGTACTTAATCTTTCCATGTAAGCCCAGGTTGTGTATTTAGAAAATTATAAAAAAGTCTCTGTGAAAATATGTATCTGTCAATGGTGCTCGTATGTTCAGAAAAACAACATAGACTGTCTTACCGGCCAATGTAAGTAAAAATGGTATGTGTGCTCTTCAGCCAAGAAACAATGAGGCTCTGGTGTCATCTGCCTGGGCTGCGTTATCACTCTGCTCTCCTCAAGGAAGTGGAGCCGTTGATAGAAAACACTCTTATCATCTCTGTCTTGGTTTCAATTTCAGCTCAATTTCACAAGCCAGTGAATGTTCTGTATATGTCTACAACACAAACAGGAAAAGTCAGAACTGGAAAAGGTGTTGATTAGGTCAGGGCTTCTCAGCGTTTTTGTCTCTGGGGACCAGCGAATAAATCACTGTTATTCTGAACTGAGATAAGCCAAAGTTTTCTATATCAAGACCGATGGATGCTGTAAGAACATGAACAGGATCAAAACAAAGTGTCAAGATGAAATACGTAAGTTTAGATCAACGCACACTGAGCCAACACCGCACCATCACCAGGTGAGAGAACTGAGAATGACTGGACAAGATGACCCGCAGACGTGATAAACTGTAATTAGTGATCTGCCTGCGGGAAGTGAGAGTTGTTGACAGGATCACCGGCTGTCACAGTCTGTCGGATGATATTGACCCTCCAGTGAGATAAGGCTAGACAGCTGTCATAAAAAGCCTGAGATGCAGCAGGTGTTGTAATAGGTGCTTGTAATGGGTGATAAGGCATCCACAACTGTACCGATGAAAGGTTCTCTGAAGAACAGATACTCACTGTAAAATGACTCAGAGCACCTTTTTAACCTTTTTTTTTAATCATTTCCTCTCACACTGGTTGATAAAATGTTCTCAGTTATCGTAAATATAGAGATCAACTGTGTCTTGTCATGGTGTAATGCATTTCTGTATATATGTTGTATCAATATTTAGCCATTCTAGCAGCAACTGTACTATTACATGGATTGCTACTGACAGAAATTCAAAATTTCTAGTGAATAAATTACATAGACCGTGTAAAAGAAGTAGACACAGCCACCATGATGTTACCCTTTGGCCTGTAGACTGATATTTTGAAGCCTTGAGTTGACATTTTGTTTTTTTGGAACCAGACCTGACCATATTTATAGCGACTTATCAATCACAAGGTCGTCATGCCCTCAAGCATACCCTGTTTTATTGCTAACTTTACTCTGAATGCGACCATAATTCACAAAATTAACATTGTTTTTAATTGAATAAGACTTGAAACAAGTGTTTGAGACCAAATAAATTAGGAAAATGTTTACTGAGGGAATAAATCAAGTGAGAAGTAGAGTAATTTTCTATATTGAACGTCTTTTTGCAACAATAGGAGTCGCCCTCTGCTGGCCATTAGAAAGAATGCAGAATTAGGGCACTTCCACATTGGCTTTATGTTTCAGACCCGGAAATAACCCCTTGGACGGCACGGTGTAGCAGTGGTTAGCATTGTCGACTCACAGCAAGAGGGTTCCTGGTTTGAACCCAGGGTGGGGATGTTGAACCACGGCATGGGGGAGGTCTTCTGTGAGGAGTTTGCGTGTGGGTTTTCTCTGGGTACTCCAGCTTCCTCCCACAGTCCAAAGACATGCAGGCTAGGTTAATTGCCCGTAGGTGTGATTGTGAGTGCTTGTCTATCTCTGTGTGTTAGCCCTGTGATAGTCTGGCGACCTGTCCAGGGTGTACCCCTCCTCTCGCCCAATGACAGCTGGGATAGGCTCCAGCCCCCCTCAACCCCCAACAGGGTGAGTGGTTACAGAAAATGAATGAACTGACAGCTATTTTGTTGCAGGGCGTTGGTGGTTAGGTGTAGGCAACAAAACTGCTTGGTCAGGGTTAGGAAAAGATGGTGGTTGACATAAGTGTCATTACTGGATTCACATGGTTAACCGCTAACGTGACACTCAAGTGACTTATAACTGACCTGACACCTCAGGTGGCAAATTAGCTTAATGCTGCCTTTAGTTTCCCGCGGGACACACACCCTGCTCTCCTGGGTCGAAGTCCTGTACTTGTTGGATCCATCCAACTACCCTAAACAGACTTTGTCGCTCTTCATACTATGTCTATTGCTCTGAATGTCTAATAATGATGCAAAAGGGTTTACATTGGAGTTAATTGAAAGCCCAGTGCATCTTATACAGACGCTAAAGTGTGTCCATATCTGACGCTTAATATCAGTGACCAAGCTCTGTTTTGTTGTCGCCCTGGGAGAGAAGCTGACTAAAATAACGTTTGCAGCGTAAAGTTTGGGCTGAATGCAGTCATACCCCTGTATTACCTAAGCAGTAATATCTTCTTAATATCTCTATTTTCAAAACTGATATCAAGACACAATGGAGGATTAAATATTGATAACTAAACTTGTTGTCGAAATAAATCGTTTGTTGTATTTTAAGATAGATGTCGGGGGGTTCCCCATTCAGTTTCATATTTTAAGGACCTTTTTCTAGAGCCAACCATTAGAGAAACCACATCTTTGTAGCTATGTAGTGTAAATAGATAAAAACAGCAGTGATGTTGCACAGAGCAAAACAGGTGGTGACAACAACATCATAATTGCTGGAGAGAGGTTAAAATTCTAAAAACATTCATGTTCATCTTTGTAAGCCATGTAACACTGGAGAAAAAGCACAGGGGTTAAAAAGACTTGCTCTTGTAGGGTTCATTTCAGGAGCAACTGCTGATGTTCTTGGACTTAATTGTTGAGGTGCAAAAATAAAAGTCGCTATATACTGATAGGAATCTGAAGTTATTGATTTGACCGAAGAAAGAAAGAAAGTCAAACAGGGTCCTTGTGGACAATGACTTAGAGTCAGTGCTTTAACCTCCCTCATCTGTACATAAACAGAGTGTCCTCTCGTTACCTCAGGCTGTTGTTGGTAAAATCAATATGTTTGCTTTATTCACCAGGTTAGATAAGCTGTTCAGGAGCTGATATCTGACCTTTTGACCTCCCCTGACAGGGGAGGAAGAAAGGAAAATTTCCCTTGTGGTACTCACCAAAGCATGGTATTATTGTTGCATTACAAAGACAAACCAACATGCTGATGGAATCTGGCAGAGACAGCTGCTGCCCGTTGCTGCCTGTTTGTCTTCTAAATATCACACACTTTCAAGCCGTGATCCTGTTCCTTATTTGAGGTACAAATATCACATTTTTGACAAGATGGACAAACAGAGAGAAATCCAGCCCGTCTGTACACGAGAGCTGGCTACTATTTTCAGAAAAATGCAGACTTACTGCAAGAGCCAGAACAAATACATCATGAGTGTGTGTGTATGTGTGTGTATGTGTATGTGAACAGGGCCAGAGCATGGGGTGATGAGGACAATCCTCTGCTGACCTCGATGCAGATGACCAGTGATGGCCACAACATCACCTCAACAGTAAGTCATGATTCCAGACTCTGTTACATTTATTTAAAAAACAAAAAGCAGTGGGTCCATGTGCGTTCTTGTGCACGTTTCTCAAATGGAAACTCCCACTCAGTCGTTAGCAGACAGCAGTGACGTAGGTCTCAGCGCTGATGCCCTCCCTCACTCCCCACACACACACACCAGTGTAAGATGGGAGAGTGAGTAAAGTGTTAGCTTGGAAGATTTGAGCTTGGAGGTGGAAGATGGGGCTGTCTTATTATTAAAAATTAAATTAAATCTTTGTTAAACCTGGAGAAGACACGCTGAGATTCAATATAATCAATATAATACTGCGCTTGTGCTGTATAAATACATTTATAATTCTGCAGTCAGTGTATTACCTACAGTAGATGGCGGTTAGCACACTCCAAGTTTGAAGAAGCAGACAGGAGTACTGGAGCACAGAAGCTAAGCAATGTACTGCTTCGGATGGCACATGCTAGCTTAGTCCTAAAAGTCTCACAGTTACACAAACATATCAGGGACAGTGGTAACCAGTAACTCAATGTGTTTTATGTACAAGGTAACATTACAGTTTCTGTCAAGGATGTCTGGTGGCTGTGGACGGGGGCAGCAGCAAAATGTCTTTTAGCATCCCATAAAAGGACCATCAAAAAAAGTAGTGTACACTGTACTTTTTATTTTATTTTTTTTTATACATTATCTTTATGGGCTTTTTAACTTTATTACAGGACAGTTTAAGAATGACAGGAAAAGGGGCAGAGAGAATGGGGATAGCATGCAGCAAAAGGGCCGCAAGTTGAAATCAAACCTAGGCCACTGTAAAGATTTAGCCTACATGGGGGGCGCACACTCTACCAGTTGAGCTATAGGTCACCCCATTTAGTTTATTTTCAACGCTTTACTTTGCCATCAGACAGCCCTTTCCGACGGGTAATGGAAGCAGTTATATGGCGCTTTTCAAAGCCACTAGACTCAGGGCTGGCCCGTGGCATAGGCAGTATAGGCGAAAGTCAAATCAAAATGTTTACCTTTTACTTTTTCTTTTTTTTTTGCTAATACTTTAACTATTGTTATTTTGAAATATTACATTAGGCCACAACAACATAAGTACAAAGCAAAGCCTACTTAATAATAGAGGCCTTTTTTGTCAGGGTTCCTGCCGCCCTCTGGCCCCCCTCCACAGCTTGTTACACTTTATCTGTTCTCTGGGAGGGATTGGCGAGTTATCCAACATCAGGTGGACCCTGAAACGCACTGTATTGTTATCATATCATAACGACAAAAGCATTCTGGTGCCGACTCAACAACCACTACACTAATCTCTCAAGACAGATTCTGCAATTTACAAAAAAAAATTTTTTTCTTATTTTTACCGATGGATTTGCAGATTGCCACTACACTACTGAGAGGAGCGTATTTGGAGAGAAAGAACAAAAAAACAAACAAATCCATGTTGAAATCAGCAGAAGGAGCACTAGTTATTGTTTCCTCTGAGCAGCCGGTGGCCACAACCAACATTGATTTACATTGTGAAGCGTTCAGTAAAAATTAGTATTAGGCGCAGGTCAATTATAATGTTCTCATGATGTGTTCAATGGAATCTTGTCATATGTAGCTCTTAGTGAGGTACTCGAATAAATCCAGCTGTTTGAAGGAGAAAGTTGTTGATGTTTTCACAGCACTATAAAATAGATATTAGAGAGGGAATTATGATGTATCATATATCTTACAAAGGCTTTTTTTTTAAAAAAAGATGTTTTTCATGTGAAAGAACGTTTTATAGTGTAGATTTTTGTGTTTCCCTGGAACAAAAGAAAATAAAATAACAACAAAAAACAAAAGATCGCCCAGGGCACCAAATGTGCAAGGGCCGCCAGTGACCAGACTCCATTGACAGAAACAGTAATTTTACCTCACAGCACATGGGAGTGGCTGGTCTACCGCTGCGTAGATCGTCTGGTTTGTTTGTGTTACTGTGCGACTTTCCTCACTGTGCTAAGGTGGAATCAATGGCAGTACGTGGGTTTATATGTAGACACACCACCATGCAGAAACCTACATCAGGTCACGTGAGATGAGGGGCTGGGGAAAATAGCATTTTGACACTAAACATACAAACTTTGACTAAAATTTGAACCTTTGGAATACATACGTAACGCTACTGAAAAGCTACAGAATGACATAAAAACCTGCACACACACCCAAAAATAATCTAACTGCCCTTTAAACAGTTGACAGATTACCTAAAAATCTAGGAGAAAAAAAACAGTTTTGTGAAATCTGTGCCATTTAAATAGCTGAGTTTGTTTGTTTGTTGTGTTCTTGCAGTTTGTTGGATGACATCATAAACACAGGACAACAGGAGCAGCAGCAGGAATTCCTGAGCTCGCTGGAGACGATTGTTCTCACCATCTTTCTCTCCATTATTATCATCATGACGGTGTTTGGCAACCTGCTGGTCATGGTGGCACTCTGCAGGGACAGACATCTACGGTGAGCCTGTGGTCTTTTTTTCAATGCTGGAAGCAGCAACAGTTGTCCAGCTGGCTTTAAAGTCCCAGAGAAGTTACAGGGATCTATCTGCAGAAGACACACCCAAGCTCAAGATCTGAAGTGTTAGGCTACATGAAAAACAAATAATAAAGGCGACTACATTTTCACTGTCGTGAACCTTTCTTCAATCTTTTTTGATGTCAGATAGCCAGATAAGACTTTCATAAGATAAATGTGACAAAAACAAAGAGACAAAGCAAGGGCATTTTGTTTCCTGCTATTTATACTGAAAACATATATTTTACTGTGAGGTATTCTGGGAAACAGTGTTCAAAAATTCCACACGCTTTGGGAGGAACCCATGAAATGTCAAAGCACTCACGTTACGGAAATTTTGTCCTGAAATGCCCTCTCTGGCTGACAGGTAGATTGGTACCTGTGACATTTCATGCTTGCCTAAAATCTAAGTCAAACTATAAAAAACTCTGCATTTTAACGCTCCAGCATGTAGGATTTAGGAGGAATTGAAGATAATATCTAAGTATGATGTCATTAGTGTATAATCACCTGAAAATATTAATCGCTTTGTTTTTGTTACGTACAAATGTGCCGGTTATTTCTACCTACAGGGCTGGTCCTCCTCCATGGAGTCTGCCGTGTTGTTCTACAGTAGCCCAGAATGGATAAATCAAACACTGGGTCTAAATAGGGTCTATTACATTTTCACGTCAGCTACACCCTTGCCTCATGAGAGAACTTTTATTTGGTTGCAATCTGCAACCTCACTGCTAGATGCCACTGAATCCTGTACACTAGACCTGAGAAGACATTTAAATCCTACTGACATCAGACAGTCTTCGTTTATAAATGCAAAACAGGACACATGACAATCGCTTCAAATTTCTGTGAAGTCACACTGACAGCTGGCAAATTATGTGGCAGCACCTTTGAAGGTTAGAGATGCAAGCTGGTTTAAGTCATGTCGGACATGATGGTACAGTACAACATAGAGTACGCCATAAACTTCTACTGTTGAGTTTTGTGGATTATTTTTTGATGCCGACTCATTTCTTGCTGTCTCCTCTCCTCTCAGGAAGAAGAAGACTAACTACTTCATTGTGTCGCTGGCGTTTGCTGACTTGCTGGTTGCGTTGTTGGTGATGCCCTTCGCTGCGATCGAGCTGACTACTGGCCAGTGGCGGTACGGAGAGATCTTCTGCCTGGTTCGAACGTCTCTGGACGTCCTGTTGACTACAGCGTCCATCCTGCACCTCTGCTGCATTGCGCTGGACAGGTGCGTATGTCTGGGAAAGAGATGATGGGGAGGGAGGATTTGAAACTCATTCATACTGAAAACAATGGATGGCATGACACTAAGGCAAGATGCCTGCCAAGATGCAGATCACTGCAGACCACTGTTCACGACCAACAAATGACAAAACCAATGGGTGTTTTTCAGGGACATGGCTCTTTTTCTAGCGTCTTTTCAGCCCTCAAACATGGGTGTTTTTCAGTGACCAGTCGCTGTTTTTTCAGTGGAGATAGTGCCACAAGCAGCAGTCCAGTCAGGACCACTTTGGTCCAAGAAAACTTAATTTCCATTTGCAGTATTACAGTTGGCGGTATGGCTCTGTTTTGGGGCCTCTCTGCCTTTCCTAGGCAAATGCAGAAAGCCTCTTCCATGGGCCTACGTGGGAAGCCTAAGGCAGAGAGGACAAACCTCTGCCCTTCCATGCGCCTACATGACCGTAAGCAGAGAGAGCAGCAGCAAAGACCACCCAGGAACAAAACAGAGCAGCATCAATGACAAACAGAAATGACATTGATATTGATAAGTCAGACACAACATGAAAAGGAGGAGCCGGGGTGGAGGTGGGTTGCAGGCTTGCAGAGGAAGCCAAAAAATGGTCTTTTCCCAACCATAGCCAAGTGGTTTTTGTGCCTAAATCTAACCACACATTATCCACAGCGTTGTTAAAATAAAAAGTTTTAATGTATCTGCTTTCCGAGGGTCTTTGCTGCTGCTCCTGCCTTAGGTTTTCCAGGTAGGCGCATGGAAGGGCAGAGAGGTGTGCTCTTATGCCTTAGGCTTTCCATGTCGGCATGCAGAAGGGCGGAAAAGTGACATATCTGTGATTTGCAGGAACATACAATTCCAACATTTTTTTCTGCAATTACAAAAGTGTATTAAATTTAATTTTATAAGATGACGTAAGATGAATTTTGTATTGAAAATGCACTGATGTTTGGTTTTATATTTACAGTCACTTCAAAAACTGCACTTATGCAGCTTGTGTGTCTATATTATTCCAGGTATTACGCTATCTGCTGCCAGCCACTGGTCTACAGACACAAGATGACCCCAGTCAGAGTGGCAGTGATGCTCAGCGGCTGTTGGCTCATCCCCACCTTCATCTCCTTCCTACCCATCATGCAAAGCTGGAACGCCATCGGCATTGAGGACATTGTGAGTCCTCAGTGGCTAAGATCAGATATCAAGGAAGGGTTGAGAGATGACACAGTTATTACAGTCCCGCATCAACAGAATACACTAAATATTTTAACAAAGTAGCCCACTTAAGAGCTCATATACCCCCTTCAATACCTAAAGAGAAGGATGTTCTTTCTGTGAGGACAAATGCAGTGTAAACCTTTCCAACCCAATATTCTCTGTTTCTAATAACGTTTCCAATCCCTTCAACAATGACACGGTAATGCAGTGATCACAAAACAATTCCAGTCTCTGCAGAGGCTCTCTTGCTGCGAGCAAAGACAGCTCTTCAACAAGCATTTCCTGCTGGTTTGGATGTGTTTTGGCGTGGGGTTATTTCAGAGTCGCCTTGAAATGAGCTGCAGGACTCCCAGAGGCACACGAGAATAGATGAATTTATTCAGCCAGAGTTAATGAAATACATGTCCCTTTTCCTTGTCTTGCAGTCAGACTTCATTCAAACAGCAATCTATTGTTTTTAAAAGCTGACTGGGTGTCTTGAAGATATATGTCAGAGACAGAATTGCAGAGGACTTGATATGACCACATTTAGACCAGGTTTCTTTATACGTTGTGTGTACGTTTCTTTGGTCGCTTGTCTTCTCTAAAAAACATTCTGAAAACTTTCATTGCACTCTTGTTCTGCCCAAAAAAGGAATTGTTTGAAACTGAAACTTCTTCTCACTCCAGCTGTCACAAAGCCACAAGAACTGATTTAATAATTGTGACACAAGTTAGATGATCCGCTATAGTTTGTCTGCTTGGTATGAACTGCGTCTGCTCTGTTTTCACCAAATAAAGAATGAGGATCTTTCTGTGAATCTGAGGAGACTCTGCTCTCTGTTAGCCCTAAAACCAGAAGTAGTCACTATGTGAGACTTTTTTATACATTTCCAGTGTGGGATTTTACTGCCCTGTAACACAAAATGATCAATTTATGACCATGCAGAGCTCAGAAAGTTGTTCATCAGTACCCAAACCAAACATGATGATGAAATAGAATTTACTCTTCAGCTTGAGGCACTTCTCTACCTTCAGTGTACTCTGACCTCTACATACACTGAACAAAAATATAAACGCAACACTTTTGTTTTTGCTCCCATTTTTCATGAGCTGAACTCAAAGATCTAAAACATTTTCTATACACACAATAGACCATTTCTCACAAATATTGTTCACAAATCTGTCTAAATCTGTGTTAGTGAGCACTTCTCCTTTGCCGAGATAATCCATCCCACCTCACAGGTGTGGCATATCAAGATGCTGATTAGACAGCATGATTATTGCACAGGTGTGCCTTAGGCTGGCCACAATAAAAGGCCACTCT
>NC_065514.1:14666177-14676426 GCF_006386435.1 Epinephelus moara | reverse complement strand
CATGCTGTCTAATCAGCATCTTGATATGCCACACCTGTGAGGTGGGATGGATTATCTCGGCAAAGGAGAAGTGCTCACTAACACAGATTTAGACAGATTTGTGAACAGTATTTGAGGGAAATGGTCTTTTGTGTATGTAGAAAATGTTTTAGATCTTTGAGTTCAGCTCATGAAAAATGGGAGCAAAAACAGAAGTGTTGCGTTTATATTTTTTTTCAGTGTATTTTCAATTGAGGTCAAAGATATGGGCAGCTGGCCACATTGGCTAAACCTCTTTTCATTTTTTGGAGGGGTGGGGGGCGTTGTTTGATAGGCCAGATCCAGTGTGAAAGCAGGACAGAGAGGGGGGATGACATGCAGCAAAGGGCTGGAGGTTAGAATCGAACCCTTATACATGGAGCGCCTGCTTTACCAGATGACCTAGTGGGCACCCAGTCAATCTCTTTTTATTAGTAGCTACACAGTATTTAGCATATTCCATCTTTCTTTAGCCTAGCTTAGCGGCTAGCCTCTCCAAAGTCCAAAAAAACTCCTACCAATACCTCTCACACCTTAACACTTAACGTGCTTCTTGATTGTTTCAAACATATACCAACAAAAACTGAAAATATTTTTTGAAACTTTAGAGCTGGCTATCTGTTTCCTCCTGCTTTCATTCTTTATGCCAAGCTTCGCTAATCACCTCCTGGGTCCAGCTCCATTCTTAACACACAGGCATGACTAACTCTGGGACAGAAAACGTGGCCTATTTCCCAAAATCTGGAACGACACATATATATATCCTTAACTTCACGCCATGACTCATGGTGATGAAATTCAGTTGCATTCAGGTTGCACTGAAAAGGTCAAAAGGTCTAGTTCTGATCTATACTTTTGATGATTTCTGATGATGACTTGTCGTTTTTGTGTCCGTGTTTCCTTAACCTTCCAGATTGAGGAGAGGCGAGCCTTGGTAGGAGGCTCCAACGACACAAGCTGTGTGTTCCTGGTCAATCGGCCGTACGCCCTGATCTGCTCTGCGGTGGCCTTCTACGTCCCATTGGCCCTCATGGTCCTAGCCTACCAGCGGATCTACGTCACCGCCATGACCCACGTGCGGCAGATCGAGACATTACAGCGGGCCGGCTCCGCTCCTGTCACCGGGACAGCTCCAGTGATCACCGTGAGGTCCTCCACTTCCTCAGATCCATTGGAGCACTACCGCCTTAGGACAACAACGGGCTCCACCTCCTCAGAGCAGGCTCCCATAGCGAATAGCCGCATGCGTGTTGAGACAAAGGCAGCGAAGACGCTGGCGGTTATCATGGGTTGTTTCTGCCTATGCTGGGCACCGTTTTTCATCACCAACGTGGTGGACCCCTTCATCCATTACTCAGTGCCCTGGCAGCTGTGGACAGCCTGGTTGTGGCTCGGGTACATTAACTCAGGGTTGAACCCTTTCCTGTATGCCTTTCTGAACCGGGCGTTTCGGAGGGCGTTTCTGGTGATTCTCTGCTGTGGGAATGAGCGGTACGCACGGCATGGGAGCTTCTCCTATGTACACACCCACAGAGCGTGCTCAGCTGCATCGGTCAATGGGACGTCTATGGCACTGAGGTAAACACACAGTAAAGGCACATTTTCTCCAGTTTTTGTGAATATTTATTCAATTGATACCAATGCTGTTATCGATTCTGCTTGTTGGTCCAGTTCCTGAACGGGCTTTGGGTTGGGTCGGCCTCGGGTTAAGCCTCAGCGCTGTGTGTGTATGTCAGATTGTCAGATTGATAGAGAGGGGGAAGAAAAGGTGAAAGGTGGACTATTGCACGCAATGTTTCTGTAAGTTATTATCACTTGTCACCTCCTTTCAGTTTCCTCCACCAGTTTACTGGTGAAAAAACAAAACTGAAAATGAAACAACTGAATACTGAATTGAATATTGATCGCCATGACAACGAATGAAGTGTCAAAGCTTCGAAGCACTTCAAATAATCTGTTAAGCCCACCTGTGTGGCGCTAATGTTGATATAACATAGGTTATTAATTCCTGGAATTTAAGCACAAGTTGCGCAGAAAGATGTTTGAGCATATTTCTGGAGTTTCTACCTTTAGTTGACATGATCATTTTAGAGACATTTAAGTAGCACTATTTTCATCTTTCATCATGAAATGAAGTCTTTGGAGTGTTTCTTTCTCTGCGCCATGGCTCCTTCTTGTTGCAAGTTTCAAGCAGGATAGACAGGCGTTTCAGGTCACTGTTTTGCAATGCGCAACTTTAAGAAAAAAAAAGGTATTTACAAAAGGAACTGATAAGACTGGAGGCATACGATTACGATATGACAATTTGGAACCGGCTCTCAATTGGAACAGGTTCTCGTTTTCCATCTGTAAGTGTGTATGTGTGTTTTGTCCTGCTGTCCTCTGTGTTAAAAGTCAATCAAGGGTAGAAATCAAGTCGACAGGCAGGAAACCAGGTTCATTTGTCTTTTCTTGCAAAGAGAGACAGATGTGCATCGAGTCTGTTTTATTTGGTGCAAATTACTGTAACACTGAAAAGAGAATGATAGACAGTCACAGCAATGTCAAAAGTTAAGCCAGTTGGGCCCAAAGCCAACTGGGACACCACATTTCTTAGTAGAAGGTGAAATACTTTGTGTGACTGATTGGTTTAGTTTCATTCATCCATACACTGTATATATCATACACTGGAGGTACATCAAAACCAGCACTGAGACAAAATATCATGGCTTGGTACAACCGTCATCTTATCTGAAATTAGTCATCATTTTTCATTTAGGCCATGTGTCATAGCCTAATGTGTAAATAATAGATGTGAACATGCTGTGCCTTCTCTAGAAATAAATTTTCGTTGTCAAAGCAGCTGTGATGTTCTGCAGATGGAACATTTTACCAGAAAAAAAAAGAAAACTGTCCATCACTCAGACTGAAATGAATTTAATAGTCGAGATCTGTCAATTTGGGATCTTAGTGTGTACTCGTCCTGTAGATATGAGGTCCTCTCATGAGCTGGATCATGTAATCTTCTTTCTTTCATGCCCCCATCAGGGAATATGATCAAATCTGCACTCAAGTTTCAGGCTGTAGTCCTGACTGTGGCAGGCATGCAGTTTTTGAGCTTCCTTTTTAGCTTAGAAACATGTACAGTAATAAGGAACTTGAAAAATAGAAGCTGGGGAAGTGGAGGGAGAAATAGGCCAACACAGACAGTAACAACAGCAGCACAGGAGTCACAAACCAGCAGCAGAAACATCATGATCAAAAAAGCTGAGAGCGATAGTTGGTCAGATTTTAAGGATTGTCTTGTTTCTATCTTATAAAGGCTTTGGTTATGTTCATGAATATTGAAATATATAATTAGGTGGCAGTATGCATTTGTCAGTCCAGATGTTTCAGCCCTGCTGGTGATGTAGCTCTAGCAACGGCAGTGTCATTCTGTCAGTCCACTGCTTTAGTCCAGACTAATATTGTAACAACTGGTTAACCAGGTGAGAGTGGACTCAAACGCATAACTCTGGAGACATTTCGGGTAAAATAACAAAGTCTATACTGGCCATAAGGTAGGTTCGCTACACAGAAGGACTATCAGTGGAGGCAAATCCAATAGGGATGAGACAGAGGCAGAGTCAATCAACAGACTAAATCCAAACAAAAGGTTAGAATGCTGGACACACAAGGAGCTAAGACAAACTGGTACAGAGAGAACACAAGATACACGCTAAATACTCTGGTGAGGGGAAGGATAGAGTTTTAGCGCTGAAGAATAGAGTGTGCCAGTAAACCCGGAACTCCGTTAGCGCTTTTAGCACTTCCGGTTCTCTCGTCTAAAAATCAATACGTTTTTTGAATGGGATTTTGGTAAAANCTTAAACAGTCCGATTTCCCCCTAATACAATGTTTTTAAAATAAAGCGGCCGAAATCAGTTGAAAGCTTAGTGGCGGTGACGTCAAGAGTCATGCGACTGTGGAGTAGTCATGTAGTCCGTTCAAGCCTAACGTTAGCTTTTTACTTCTGGCGGTTGCATTTAATCTTCAAATGCGGTATGAAAGGTGTTCATATGTGAAGATTATGTCGCTGAAGTATCATAAACCTGTGTTAGCCACAGAGCTTATTTTCTGACATAATCCAAAACACAACGCAAAAATCACATTCACTTTCTCTTCCGGGAACCAGCGCGATGCTAAACTTCCGGGTTTTGACGTCAGCCCTGGCACACTCTATGAGACACAGGTGAGGCTAATCAGACACACATGAAGTCACCAAAATGGAGGGAAAACACACAGGGGCAGGTAGTGAAGTGATCCGAAACGAGTGGAAATGTGAGTTTCAAAGTAAAACAGGAAACGACATGAATGAATGAAATAAAAAACATAACCTAAGAAACTTGAGCTTGATGTCTCAGTAACCACTGAATGGACTGCCGTGAAATCTGAATTATGTATAACTTGGTGGTTGAAATGTTCAGTTTGTCCAATACTTTGGTTTATCACTTGCAAAAACGTTGACATTCCTATCAGCCTTACAGCCGCTGTACTCTGTGTTTAGCGCTAAACAGCAGATGTTGGTGTGGTAAACATTACCTGGTTAACAGGTTAGCACTAATGTTAGCATATAGCCAAAAGCACCACAAGGACTAAGTACAGCTTCACAGAGATGTTAGCATGGTTGTACAATCTCTCAAATGGTGAGGTTGTCATTATCTCTGCATGTGTTTCATCGTCTGTCTGTCCGCAACTAATCTCACAAACTACTGGACCAATCAGCCTAATATTTTTAGTTCACATTTATGACTGTATGCGCAAGGACCTTTCATGGTTGCAGTAATTCAGATTGTTGAAAAACCTGTTATATTGACTGTTTTATACCATCACTAACTGCTGACTCCTCACTCACCTTAACTGGCCAGTAAGAGCCTGCAGGCAAAAGCATAGAGCAAAAGGCATTTCCAGCATGTGACTAGGCTAAAACCAAGAAGCCTTAGCAGCTATTGCGGACCACATTTTGATCTTTATCATGGCTCAAAAACTGAAAGCCATAAAAAAAGGTTTGATAGGAGCATCTGCAGATTTGATATGATATGTTATGAACCACTAAAGTCAGGCATGCTACGAGGTGAAAAAAAGCCCTGTTATGTTATCTTTAACATCATCTCGACTGTAAGGGATCCAGGAGAGCCAATTCCACTGGATGCAGCTGCGGCGCATGTATTGTTTGGAGTCAGCTGCAGCATCCGCCTGGTAGAGATCTGTCATCTACTGAGTGCAGTTTTCTTGTTGGCTAAATAGTTCCCATTGTTTAAAATAGTTATTTGAAATGCAGTACTACATTTCACACAAAGGCTGTTTTAATAACTAAACGGAAGAATGCAGATTAATAGGACTTTATCTAACTATAATTATGTCTTGCTTGTGTTGTCTTGTCTTATTTATTGCCTTTAAAAAGCACTCAGTAAAAAACTGACACCAACTTTTATAAAATGCATGTTGGTTTCAAAATAAACCTCAAAATATGAATCGTTTTAAGTCGTTTATCCATGTGGTCGTAGACGTTTTTTGAGCTTAGGGTGAGGGGTTGAAACAGTTATGGACTTCCAGAAACAATGGATTGATTTTTTCCAAATTTGTCTGTTTTTATAGATAAGGATCTTTGATTGAATGATAATGTATGACATCACAATAATAGTCCAGCAGTCTGTTTTTTTACAGCAGAGTAGCTGTTGACGTTAATGGCGGTGATTTAGTCGACGTCTGTGTTTGTGCTCTCCTTTGAGTGCGGATGATGGAGGAGGTGACCTGCTTGTGTCTGCACTGTTTAACTTTAACACAAGTACTTCACCCGCTGGAGAGAAACAGAGACACACATACACAGCTGACAAATTGATTCATACAAAATACGTACAAGCACTTGACATATTGTGCGTGCAAAAACACACACAGACAGCGATATGTGTTGTCTGTAGTTTGCGGAAAGGAAGTGTGCTGACCTAATGCCTCCGCTCCAGTCGTAGTGGTTTCATTCTAATATGTACAATGTGTGTGCAGTCAGTGTGTGTGTGTTTCCATGGTGTCTGTGCGCATTTTTTGGGCTTTCTGTCTTTGTGTGTAGGAAACAGAAAGGCAAACAGTGTTAACTCCAATCTGATGTCCTCTCTTAAAATCTGTCTCGGACAGAAAACAGACTCAGACAATCAGATTACGGCCGGCAGGATACTGGAAACTGAAATTACTGGAGGAATCCTGTCGAATCATTTTGTCAGTGAGCTGTGGGGCGTTTAGGCGCAGTCTGTGGGCGGATGGTGTTTGTGCTCATGTGGGTGTTTCTCTGCTGTGTAGTTTTCAGAATCACAAAAAAAGTGTCTTCCAACTCTTATTTTGTGTGTGTGTCTATCTGTCCTTGTGGGCACACGTGGAAAAAATCGGTCAGTTTGTAAGACTTGGACCCACAACAAGGCAGATTTGTTTTGTAAAAACTACAGTTTTTCTCTTCCAAGGACTGCAAACAACCTTCAGCTCCCTGCACCTTATAAAACTTGTTTGTCCACTTCATTTTGTGGTCAGCAATAGTCGTCTAGTTCCTACCAAATCCTGGCTACAAATAAATTACATTTCTTTCTTGGTAATTTTCAGCCAATATCGTGGCAGAGGGGGATTAACCAATATTTGTCTCTGCTTACAAGCTGTCTTTTGCAAGTTGATTTTGACTGAAAATAAACAGTTACTGCCTGCAGGGAAGAAAATCAGCACAAAACCTCAAAATACTTTGGAAAATAGTCAGCAATAATGTTGAGTACACAGTTTAAATCACTGGGGAGAAACATGCAAAACCACCAGAATGCCTCTATAAGATGAGGATGAATACAAAGCTGCTCCTCTCTCGTTCCTCTTGTTTTAGGTCAGTTTTAATTTAGTCGCTGTGAAATTCTTCAATCTCTAAATGAATCTTATTGACGTCTGACATCTTCTCATTTATAAATACCTGTTTACCTGCAGGCTTTTCATTAAATAAAAAAGCTGTGGCTTATGATTCACTCTGCATTCCTGCTCTGCCGACAAAATATCTTCATGCAAGGAACAGCATTGTTGTGATGTTTCTCCACTATGAGCGTCCCGAGGCTGTGTTCCTGAGTGGCCCTAACAAAACACACACACACTGTAGACACTCACGGCTCCAGCAGTGGATAGTAGCCACTGGTTTGTGGTTAGAGTCATAACAAAGACTTTGTGTTGTGCCCACTAGCAAAGAAAGTAGGAAAGACATCAAGACCATCTGAAACAGGTTAAAGCTGTTGAGTAAATATAGTCGCAGTGTCCCTTGGGTCCTTGTGTGGCTGAAGAGGATACTGTGCCGCTTTGTTTTACAGTATTTTAGTCTTTGGTCACTCTTGACACACTTACAGGAAGCTGAGGAGCGGACAAATTCATGGTCGAGGGTTGTTTGTTCACTCATGTTGAGGATATGGCACCGACAATGTGGATCAATTAATAGTTAATGCCAGATTGGTGAAGTTAGAGCTAACAGGGTTCCTACAGTCATGAAATTCCTGGAAAGGTTATGAATTTGGAGCTGTTTTCCAGGCCTGCAAAGGGTTTGGAATTTGGTAAAGTTATGCATATACATTGTTTGGGCTACTGTTTTAAATCATAATCATAAAGAAAAATCTAAAAGCATGTCTAAACATGACTGGACCATGTGGGAATTTAATCTGAAAGGACAGACACAGGAAGTGGCCTCGCTTAGCAGTCAGACAAGAGTTAATTTCCAGGGCATAACATGTCAGGCAGGAAATCCAAAGTGTGGGATGATTTTGAGAAGGTGAAGGACGAACCCAAGGTGATATGTAAACTCATTTTCGTTGGTCAAAACATGACGTATCATCTGAAACATGGAAGTAGGTACATGCCCATTAGCCACTTAGCACAATCATTACTGCTTTGCCGACATGGCTCAAGAGAGGCAGGCCCGAACCACGCTGATGTAAGCTCTGCTCCGTTACATCTGACGTTGGTAACATTGGGGAAGCAGCTGTAATGAGCCATGCCAAAGGGCAAAAGCATCAAGACAAGCAAAAAGCAGCACATCATCGGCACATATCTCACGCCTGCTGTTTCCAGGCCACATAACTTTGCCACTTTATTCCTACTGTATATGTAGACACAAAGGCCTTCCATTTGACATTCAGTGCTACATTTGTGCTGCAATGTCTTCCTTAGGGCATAGCAAACTAGAGAAAGAGCCTCATTATTGTGCAATATGATTGCTATGTATCTGTGGTGGAAATATCTGTAAAAGGGGCTTACAAAGAGCGTCTTTCCGAGTTTTATTGTCACGCTTGCAAGCAGGCACGGGCAACCTTCACCGAGTCTCCAGCTGACATGAGCAACAGCAACATGTTAATACAGTCCTCACCTATGACATCGGCAATGGCCACTTGTCAAACAAAGCAGATTGTTTGCCGCTGCATCTTTGATACACAGAGAACTGTCCTCGCTGATACGCTTCAAGAGAACCTTGCGTACCTGTTTAAAAGAAACACCACACCTTGGGGTCAAGGTTAAGGCGGTGAAAAAAGTCCATTAGTGCTTCCCAAAGCCCAACATGACGTCCTCGAAATTCTTGTTTTGTCCAAAACCCAAAGATCTGTAGTGTACTGTCATGGAGGTGTAAAGAAACTAGAAAATATTTACAGTTCGGAAGCTGCAATCAGAGATTTTTGACTTTTTTGTCTTAAGAAATGACTCAAACTGATGAATTTATCATCAAATTACTTGGCAAATAAGTTAATAGTTGACAACTAATTGATTAATGGATAAATAGTTGCGGCTCTAGTGAATTACTTCCTGGAAAATCAATCAAATGCAGGTGATTCAAGCACGAGTGAAAGGGTTAGAAAGGGTTACAACCCTTTGCCTGTACAGGTAAACAGACACATTTCGGTGCTATATAATATAGCAGCATGTAGTTAAACAGTTTACAGGGAAGCAGGAAGGGCTTTTATAAAAACCTGCTCTCTTTAAGCCTTAAATGTCTGATGTGGAAAATAACAAACTACAACTCACTCTTCCTGTGACCGTTAATCAGTGTGATCCGTCCTGAGTTTCACCTTCAGCTCTGCACGGTGATCACAATCCCCGTTGAGTCCCATAAATACGGCTGAGCAGCATCCGTTGTTATCAGCCACGTGTAATCAGTGTGATTGTTATGTGATTCAACTATCTGCCGGTCAATGCCAGGGATGTTTAGTGATTTGAAAACAGCAGAATATGAAATCTCTCTGGAGTGAAGGTTCATGTGGGAGAGGAGTGAGACGACTCAGAGCCCTGCCGCCATATTAAATCAAAGCTGTTATTATTTTTTTCATTCTGAGTGTTTTTTGGTGTTTTGATGATTTAGATGAGATAAAACATTTAGCTCCATGTAAGGACATTATGCTTCACCAGGCAAGAGGACAAATGGGCTGAGAGTCTAAAAATGCAGAATAGCTGCAGAAACACTAAAATAATGAAACCAGAAAGGTATTAGACACAGTGTCAGTGATTGTTGGGTTATATTAAAGGGGCACTGAACAGAGTTTTACACACACAGGATCAGTTTACTAGTCAGGAGGAGCACTGCTGAGCCTGCCAAAACAGATTTGTAATATATGTATTATTTCTGTTACTCTAGAGAAGCTTTTTTTAAGCCTGAGACTACAATCACAGTGATGATGTCATAGTGATATCATCAGGGTTTTCTCATATTTTCTCAAAACAAACTTAACAAGCCCCTGCTATGAACTGGAGTTGTGGAGTTTAGAAGACATTGGCGTTCAGGCAGGTGGGTTTAAGACAAAGATTATGGGAAATGTAGTATCCAGTGTTTTGGGGGGAACTTAACCCATATAAGGGACTAAGGGTCAGGAAACATACCCTTACCCTTCCTACCCTTTTCCCACCTGGGGAAACGTGAGACCAGGCGTTGAGAGCTATTCCTGTGCATACACCGTGCCAACTCTTAAAGGGAAATTTCGGTTTATTTCAACCTGTCTCCTATCGTCCTAAATTTGTTTCAAGTGACTAGTGATATAAAAATAATAGTTAGCATGTTAGCCGTTAGCCTAGATATAAAACGTAAGTGAACGGGCATACTTCAAGTGCAAAGTTAGTCCACTAAACAAGCTTTTTTTCCACAAAGACCACCTCATATCGTTAGGATAAATGTCAGAGAACATATAGAAAACGACATGTAAACGTGTTGTCTTACCTTACCGGTGTG
>NC_065514.1:14642785-14665746 GCF_006386435.1 Epinephelus moara | reverse complement strand
TTGAAGGTTGCCCGTTCACTTACGTTTTAACAGGTCTGACGCTACTATGCACCCCGGCTGTATCTAGGCTAACGGCTAACATGCTAACTATTATTTTTATGTCACTAGTCACTTGAAACAAATTTAGGATGATAGGAGACAGGTTGAAATAAACCGAAATTTCCCTTTAAGAGTGCAGAGGCAGGTTGCACCTGACTTTGCTGCTAAGCAACCGTAACAGGTATGGTACCCTAACCTATTGAGTTCAAAGCTGATCATTCACCAGGTGTTGTTTTTTAAGGGTGTATTAAAATATTGTCCGTGTATCCAATCTGCTCTCACTTTGAAGTCATCAAAATCCAGGGACTCACGGCCGGTCACCATGATAGTTTAATGGCACGTGGTGGCGTCAGGGGGAAACTTGGCGGGACCTGTGTTAGCGTCCTCTAAGATTATAAAACCAAATCCTGTTCCTTATTCCTGAACCCAACCGGAGGTTTTTGTTGCCTCAATTCACAGTGTTGTATCAGCACAGTGCCTTTATTTTGAAAGAGACAGTATTTAAACGGTAGATTTCCTGTGTAAATGGAAGTGTATTTTGAAAGAAGACAATGCATGTAACAGGCAGAACTGGACACAGCGCCCGAGAATGTCAACAACCAACGCACCCAGGGTACCTTTCACGTCGTATCTGGACGTGGAAAGTCGATATGTGACAAGGTCAGAGTTAGAATGTGCTGGTGGGACAGATCATAAAGCTTTGAGTAGCCGTGCACTAAAACGAACAATAAACTTCTCCTCCATATTAACCACTGACTGATGTTTACAGAAGAAAGAAAAGATATCTTCTGGCTGTGATCAGTTGCTCCTCAACACGCCCTGCTGCATACGTTCCAAAAGTTGAACTTTGTTTATCTCAGGGTGTAGTTGTTGCACCCTGAAAAATAGGTACTCAGGAACACTTGCACACAGCGACGATGTCAATTTTGCTTTTGAACACGCCTTCCATGCATCTAGATTAACGACAATGGATTTTAAGTTGCAAAAAACACAGGATGTGTCCAGGCCCTGAAGATAAGGACATGTTGGTCTTCGGTAGCATGGACAAGTAGCATGCCTGTGCCTCATGAGTTCAGATGCACATGCTTGCCAATGCACACTCGTTTAAGGAAGTGTTTATATATGTTTTGAGATAGTTTTGATGTTGTTAAACGCGGACCCCTTTACTTTGATTCATCAAGAATTTTCTCTGTTTTTGGATTCTCCTCTCACCATGGAAGCATGCAAGATTTTTCCGGAATTCAGTTTAACAAGGTGTAAGTGATTGATGTACATTTCATGGGTGAAGAATTCCTTTAAGGCTGCAGCTCTGGTAGGATATTTTAGGGAAGAGAATCACAATTAAAGACTAAGCTGCTTCTCATCTTTGGAAAAATAATGTCCCAGAATAGATCTGTCCATCTTGGCCGAGGGTTCATGGTTTCATTCTTCAGGACTGTGTAAGAAGTTTTGGTGTGATTACAGATCACCTGTCGCTCTCACGTGGTTTCTTCTTCATGTCAGCAGGAGAGTGTAACCTTGCTTGTCCCAAGTTGTCAGAGTCAAACAATGCCAGAATCAATAAAAAGCCAGGTTTTGTGGACCACAGACACTAAGTTTAGACAGACAGGCCGGACAGTGTAAACACTCCGGTCTAGGATTTATTATGAGGCTTATATGATTTATTATTGTTTGATTGAAACCTAAAATCGTCCAGCTGCTCCTCTCTACATCTCACTGTTCTCTCTCTCTGTCTTTTTTCTCACCCAGACAATTTTTATCTTCTGTTTCCTCTGTTACTTGTTTTTATTGAACATTTGTGTGAAACATTTGTCTTGTTTCTGTCGTCACCCTTTGTCTCGTCTCTAATTCTGGCCTGCTTCTTACCATTGTTTTCCTTCTCTGTCTCGCCTTACCAAGATGATTTGTATAATTATGTCAAAAAAATGTGATTTGAAAGGCTTTCAGAAGAAGGTTTTTCACCTTAAATTGAGAGTACGGAGGAAGAAAACACCTGGGAAGAGGAAGGAGATGATTTTGTGCTATTAAAGTCTCCACTGGCACGTCACGGTGTCCCTGCTTCTCATCTTTAACTCTAAAAAATGGGATTAATTTGAGTTATGATATTTTTTAGTACTACAAAAAAAAGAAAGGAAAGAAAGTGTGAGAACATGAAAAACTCACATCTGCTTAATAAAAAATAGGCAATATAATGAAAGTACCAAGACCCATTTGACTGCTGTCCTGATAGCTTCCTGTTCCATTTTAGGTTGAGTACATCAGCTGCTGTCATGTCTCATCCTCCTTAGTTTTAGATTTGGTTCAGACGTTCTGAACTCATCTGTGTTTCTAAATGAAACAAATCTCTCCCTCAATCTCTGGCTCTGATTTCCTCCATGGTAGAAATGTTTCCTTGGTGACAAATTGGACAGTCGAATGGACCCACCTGGTCAAATGGGGTCTTTGAAATTCATTTAGGCAGTCGAAAAGGACAAAGGACTTGCTTTGTTTTGTTTGGGGTTTCTTTTCTTTACATATTTTTAGTCGTAGAAGACTTTCTGGATGTTATTCCACCGATTTGAACTCAGGATTCCTTTTCCCAGCATTTCACCCTACCAGACAACAGCATATGCAACAGCACACAGTAACAACATGCAGCGACAGACAGCAGTTCACACTTGGGCCTGTTCAGTGAGGCCTGTTGTTGAAGGTAGCTATGGCTGCGGGGAGCAGGCTGTTCCCAAAGCAAGCCCTTATGCACCTCATTGCTCTGTACCTGTGCCCAGAGGGCATTGGGGTAAGGTGGTGATTGAGTGGCTGTGGTAAAGTGGTGATTGAGTGGATGTGTGATGTCCAGTCTTATTAAAGTAGCAGTGTGAGGTCAGGTGTGAGGAGACCAGTTATGCTGGCAGTGGTGTTGATTATGCATGCGAGTATGGCCCTGTAATCTATAACATGTACAGTTGGATGAACTAGATTATGCTTCGGTACAACAATAAGAGGAGATGGGGGTCAATACAGAGGCCTTTAAGCTTGCAGATGGTTGATAGTTATCAGTAGCTCCTTTTTATGATGTCGTTAGTGTGCTGGTCGAAGCTGAGTCTATTGTCCAGGGTCAATCTTGAAACTGTCAGCTACTTCAACTGTTTGGTTATTAATGAGGATGCTGAGGTGAGGGGGGACCAATTGTTACTTCCTTTGTCTTGCTGACATTGAGGTGAAGATGGTTGTCCTCACACCACTGGGTGAAATGTACAACTGTGTTGTGATAATGACTGTGTCGGACTGGTGCAATCATTGGTGTAAAGTGTACAGGAGTGGGCTCAACACAAAACCCTGTGGTGCTCCAGTGTAAGTGGTGAGTGCAGGTGATATGGATGTGCCCACCTGCACAGCTCGCAGTCTGTCAGTGAGGAAACTGAGCATGAGATGGATCAGACATCCTACTATAGAAAGTCAAAATGTGCCGTGAAAAAGGCCTATTAAACTTACAGCAGTTATTTTTTGGCTACTCGGGGGCAGCAGAAACAAGCTGTAAACACTGGCATATTTTCGCCTTTTTGGTTGATATGACGAACTTGTCAGCAAACAGTGGTTTATTTACACATCCAGTAGACACTTGAATGTAAGTCTAATGCTCACTCTCAAACACAAAAATAACAAGTAATAAGTTGTGGGCCATAAAACCAAAACAGCGAGCTGAAAGATGCCAAAATACTCCACAGAGCTGAGGGGAACTGCAGAGTCAGGCAATAACTTGGTGTAGGCTCATCACGACAAACAACTTCTTCCATAAACATGTAGTTGTGTGGTCTATTTTTAATATAAATATATTGATTATAGCAGCTTTATGGTCTTGGTTTACTCTGGAACATAAGATGAAACCTTCAAGAAGAAATCCTTTTTTTTTTTTTTTCCTCCCAACTCTTTTTATTGATAGTTTTGTCATATTTCAAACAAAAATTTCTCAATTTGTTTTGACAACATATTCTTGAGACACAGACGAGGCGAACAAGAAAGATATAAAAAAAAAGAAAAGTACATATATAGCTCTTTCTCCAAAAATATCAGGAGTCGACTGTATGAGTATATATACACATTATTTAGCCATATATGGAAAAGAAATATTCGATACCAGAAAAAAGTGTATATAAAAACAAATATATATATATCCCCACCCACCCCCACAAGAAAAAAATNAAAATAAAAATAAAAAAAAATAAAAAAGGAGGGAAAAAAATAATAAAACAAAAATAAAATAAAATAAAAATAAAAATAATCAACAGCATACACAGTCTTCATCACAGTCCTCCCTACAGGAGAAATGTTTCAAGAAGAAATCCTGAGGGACTGGTCTCGAACCAATAAATGACATCACATCCACTCTGACTGTAGTAATAGAAATCCATTGCACTTCCTAAATTCTCAGTTAGATCCATCAAGATCATATTTGCATGCCGAAATTACTCAGAAAACTGAGTATTACTAAGCACAAAAAAGGATGTCAGAGGCAGTCCATCAGTTTGATGGTCCATTGGTCTGTCATTCAGCCAACTGACTTTTTCATTGGCAATATTGCCATGAAAATTCATCAGGCTGAGAGTTTTATTTCTACACAACAAATGGAAAATATCAAATGGGCAGAATGCCAAGAAATTGGTTGTACACATTCTTGCACAGGCAGAGAAAAAAAAAGAAACACATCTGAATTGATTTGGGAGCAAACACAAGTTGTGCGGCACTGTTTCCCAGAATTGGCAAAAAACCTGATCTTCAGCCAGAACTATAAGACTTGACCTCAGCTGACTGTCGGCCTGAAACACAGATTCTGCTAAAAACAACACAGCAGCAGGAAAATAAATCTTAACTTCATTTCAGAACGTTAAAACATTGTAATTGAACGTTGCTCTTGCCAGGCGTCTGCAGGGGCTTCTGAGGACACTGTCAGGGTTTCCCATCATTCTGTGAGCAGGCTCAGTCCCTCAGTGTTACCTTTACAAACACTGATCTGCCATGCATCTCTTCCAACTGATGTCACCAACAACACAAGGAAGGTAAATGGATGAATGCTGTATGTGAAGATGAGAAAGGGTGTGATCACACCTGCAAACAGTCCAAATGCTTCTGGAAATGTCAGCTTTGTTGCATTTTGTTGTGTTTGGATTCTTTGGGTGCTGACGGTCTCATTTTTCAGCGGGCTTAAACTCGTAAAAAAAAAAAAAAAATCACATGACTCAGAAGCAGTTTATTTACTGGAGATAACCTGTCGTCGTGCCAGGTTAGACATTTTAGTGACGAATGAGCTGAAACAAACTGATGATTCATTTTGGTTCTGCTAAACTTTCTAACCATGAGCACCTGCTGCTTATCACATGGTGCATTGATCTTCTGCTACCCATAATCCCTTGTGTTTGGGGGTAATTCCTTTAGTTGGAGTGACTCATGTTCATTCCTGTTATTTCTGTTGCTTTTAGAGTAGCTGAGAGGTCAGAAGTCTCTGTCAATATTTACCTGCTGACCTTGTTTTAGCTTCAGGTGAATCAGATACTTAACATTTCTCCATCTGCTCAAACGAGAGAAAAGCAATGGACCTGTGTCTGATACAGACGACACAGTGGCTCCATTTAAATCTGTCATAAACACCGGCGGTCAGCTTGAGTATTGTGCAGTGCTGATATTGAATTTGGGGATGAGGTTCAGGCATTCTGCGGATTTGTTTGTTCATTTGTTTTCATTGTTCTTATCATGTTTTTTTACTTTAAACTCTGTCTGCAGAGCAAATTTGCCCCAGAGGAGCAACAGTTCAGCTGAATTGCTTTTTAGGAAACGGTTTGGATGTTGTGGTTTCAGTCAGAGCTTCAGCATTCTCTTTTCTGCATCACAATATAATTTTACTGCCCTTTGTTACTTGATGAGCTCACTGTGTGGGTTGAAGATATCTGGTAGCTTGTTGCTGTACATGTTTTATAGATTGTAAAATGTACAGTCAGATAAATAGCAGGAAAGAAATTGTTCTGAGAAAGAGTCAAAAAAATCAATTTAAGGGGGTCAGCAGTAAAAAAAAATCTAGATATAAGGACAAAGACGGAGAGAGGATGGCTGGGATAGAGGCAGAAATGATCTCTGTCACAAATATGGCATCTGACAGCTGTTTCAAGTTGCCATCTTTATGTGGGAATAGGGTTGAATGTTGTCCTGTATGTGTGAGAGAGTGTAAATTGTGGATCAATAGGTGTGGCAGCAACACTTCAGGGTGTCAGATCAGGGCACTGTTTCTGTGCTCAGGTGAGAGAGTGGAAAAAGAGTTAAGACAGTAAACTGTTTATCTCAGCCTGTTCTCTTTGCCAGGGGTGTCAAATACGACAGCCTGGTCAGTGGCCCTCGACTTCTGTTACTGACGCACAAGGCACCTTACAGTAGCCCTTTTTAAACAGGAATTGTGCAAATTTTCAGGAAAGCCCAATCAGTCTTCTTTCAGCATTGGCAGTATAAAAACAAAATCAGGGAGTGCGGCAAAATGCCGCCTGCCTACTTTTGTTTATACAGAATGAGCCTTTTTTCGGGGCAATGGGGGCGTGAGCAAGTAACAAAACGTGTAGCTCAGCGTGTGACGTAAACAGTGACGTGGGAGGGAAGCCGCGACTGGTCAGTCCTTCGGCAGTTCTCTCGTAAGTCGGCCTCTTCGTTTGCGAGCAAGGAGGGCGCGCAATTCCTTGTCTCCCCAGTTGCTCATCTTTACAGCGTCTGTCAGGTTTGTGTTTTCCTCTTGCTACTAGCTACGCGCTAATTCCTGCTATCAGCTGTTTCCTGTTTATCCACCGCCAGTGGGTCGCACATGCGGCGTCATCAACAGCTCCTCCTGTTGCGGAAGGCCGCCTCGGTCTTTTTAAACTAAAAGGGTTCCGCCAATATGACTACCATACGAGGCGGAAAATTGGGCACCTCGGATCAACTAGCCAATCTGGCTCTGTGTGTCTAAACGCTCACAGCTTGCCAGCAAAACGGCCCAACATTTGCGGAAAACCTGGCAGTGTAAAAGGGGCTACTATCTGTATGAGACTTAACAGGCTTTCAGCTAACTCCAGTGTAATCCTGTGTGTGGCAATAGCATAATAAAAAGAGCGAAAAAGTCAGAGTAGGATGGGCACAGGACTTTCACCCAGGAGATGTTCGTGTTCCGGGTGAAACCAAAAGCCAGCTTGAGTTTTTTCAGCCATGTAACATTGTTTCTGGTGTACGTCACATGACAGTCATTTAGTGACATGCTTGTTGCATTACTGTAACAAATGTAGTTGTTTTAAAGGAGCTATATGTAAGAAATCTAAAGCAAATAGTCGTAAAATCATCCTAATATGTTACAGAGACTAAGGAATAATGTTCATATAACATACTGATCTCACCGACAACAATAGTACAGCCAGAATATTCGCATTTAAAAAAAATTTTTACGGTCTGCAAATCATGTTTATGTTTTGAATTTGTGTTTTGGCCTGTTGCGCCACCCACCGCCGTCTACCAGTCACACAGTCAGTAGAGTCTCAGCATCAGTTACAGTTACGACTGAGCTACAATGGCTGATGGTGCGACTAAACCCAAACGACCCCATTATGATTTCCAAAAAATGCCAAGACAAAACTCGAGGCAAAGCGAGGGTCTATATAGGAGATGCTTTTGAACGGTGGAGACGGTTGAAAGCGGATAAGAATTTGAAATCGGATGTCAAAGTGGCTACTCTTCTCCTTGACAGGTAAGCTTTAGCCAAAGTTGGCTAACTAGCATCATAGCTAGACGGGGATGGACATTTCGAACACTTTCAACTGTTATTCATTTTCGATCATACATTGTAGCCCATGTGCAGGTGGGTCATTGACCCGACTGATGTTTTTGAGAAACAAATGTTAGCAGCATGGCAAGCAGCATTAGCAGTGTCCCAGTACATAGCATTAGCAGCCGGCTCCTCCTCAGATGTACCCCGGCAGCAGCGGCAGAGAAGCCGGACTTGCTCGAACGGCCCGCTGGAAAACCGAAGATCAAGGATGCGGCGACGCGGCCCTGCCACGGCAGCCGCCCGTGGGCAAACAAATTACCCCCAATTTCCACCAGATGCGTGTTGGTTGCGTCTGCGCTCCAGCACGGCAGCGGAGCCAATAGGATTCAGTTCTAGTCAATGTGTGTGTTTCCACCGGCTGCGGCTGTGCTGTGTTCCGGCTCCGTCTCTGCTGCGGCACTCCGGAGCCCTCCGCAACAGATACGCAGGACTTCTATTTTTGCCAGACACCGGAGCACAACGCAGCAATTCAGCACAGAGCAGCAACCTCAAATCTGTAGGGGAGGGGGGGCGGACACGACTCGCGGCAGTATTTTGAATTTGAGTGCAGTAACCGTTTTGGCCACATTCTTACATACAGCGCCTTTAATGGTTAGTTAATAACATGGATGGTCAAATGTATCATGCTCACCTGAGGTTATTACTGCATGAAAGCGTCAGGAAGTAAAGTGCTGCATGCAGCAATTTGAATTTGGCGCTCTGCCTCTTGATGGTTAATCATAGATGTGTCTTCAAAAAAACTGCACTGATTTTTAGATGATCTTTCCTTATCTCATGTTAGCCCTTTTGTTGATTTTGATAAAAGCCACTGTTTTGGATGTAACCATCAGGCTGACAGTGGCCTTAACATTAGGTGATAAAAGCAGGAGGGTCTTGGTGTGGTCAGACTGCAGCTGATGCCAAACAAGGTCGCCTCACAAATCTGATTAGTATGTGTCCCACTTCCTTCATTACTCTACTCCTAGTATCAGCACATATTTACTTTGTTGCTTATATTCTCTTGTTTTTGTGTGTACTGTATTTAATCAGATTTGATTGTAGATTGTTGATTGGATTTTAACAACAGACAGATTTTCTTTGCTGTTTTTTTTTTAAACACATATTCACACGGCTGAATTTAGCCTCAGCCTTCTGCTGTTGGTCGCTGAGCTGCTCCACTCTGTGGTCACACACTTTGCCAAACTGCACATGAGGTGTAGCAGCTGAGGAGACAAAGAGCACTTCTTATTTACTGTCTTCCTCCACATTCCCTCCTGCCTTCCTGCAATGTTCTGTGTGCTGTGAGCCCTCTGATGAACCAGACATTTAAAGAGATTTGTTAAAATTGTTATGCCTTCAGTGTTGTTTTTTTACTATTTGTTTCCTTAGCAACAGCAAGCAGGTAGGAGAAAATGATGCTTTTTGTAACTCATGGGTTAGTCATCAAAATGGGTCACAGACCAACTTCACTCCAATGTACTGAACAGATAAGACAGAATCATTGTAGCCTACATCAGTCTGACAGCCTTATGTCTGTGGGTGAAAATGTGTTCATGTGTTAAAAGCAAAAAGTAAATAGCTTTAATGATAGTCATCATTCTGTGAGTCTTTTGAAGAATAGGTGTTGGGGTGTTCAGATGATGGTTAAAGGGGACCTATAATCCTCATTTTCAGGTTTCTACTAGAACATATTAACATGCTTTAATGCTTGAAAAACAGTTTATTTACCTCATACTGTCCGTGCTGGAACACCTGCATTCATCCTCTGTCTGAGACGCTACATTTTAGTGCCTGTCTCTTTAAATCCCCCTCCAGAAAAAGCCCAGTCTGCTCTGATCAACCCGGTCTCACTTTAAAGTCTAAATCCAGCACTTGGTCAGTGACTTCCGGCATCAGACACCAATAAAAAAATCTCTCCTTTCACGTCGGCATGCCGGTCACCATTATTGTTTGACGGCAGCCAGTAGCATCAGGGTGAAATGTGGCAGGACAACACTGAACGTTAAGGCAGCGGAAGTCCGAGTAGGGTGGGCAGGAGCGGTGGTAGATGGGTTCAACAACCACTGACTTCCACACAGGAGGCTGTTGTATGCCTTCTGTAAGATTGTAAAGCCAAACCCATATTTTTTCCCAAACCCAACCATGTGCATTTGTTGCCTAAACCCAACCACGTGTTTGTTGTTGAAGGAAAAAAAAAGCGATTTTATTCGGTAACCGATTCACGGTGTTGTAACCTACCGATGTAGTACATTTATTTTGAAAGAGACTGTCAGAAAAGGGTACTTTTTCTGTGAAAACTGAAGTGTATTTTGAAAACAGAAAATGCATGTAACAGGCAAAACTTGACATGGCATACCAGAACGTCAACAACCAATACACCCAGGGTACCTTGCATGTCTTATATCGACGTATAAAGTCCATGACAAAACTTCAATATGTGACAAGGTCAGAGTGAGAATGTGTTGCTCTAATTGGTCAGTGTTTGCGGGTCCTCCATATCTGAGCTCTCTGCACAGTCATTGCAGTGGGTGGATGAATGCTACAAAGTAAAGCAGCACATTTTACACTGAAAAATCACCAATAAAAGCTTCTAAACCAAAATCTTCACAACCAGACATGTTCCAGCAGGAATACTATCTGAAATCAGAGAGAAATTTACCACATTGGCAACGAAGACTACCCTGTAAAGCCAGGGAATGATTTTAATGTATAATAGTGGCACTTTCTACCATAAAAAATAATTACCAAGCTTCTAAACCGGACATGTTCCAAGAGGACTGTGATCCGAAATTGTAGAGAAATTAACATGGTCAACCAAGATTATATGTTTCCCTGATGTTAGCATGTAGCTACATGTAGCAGTGTAGGTTATGTAATGTTAACACTTGCAGAAATATAAAGAAATCTATCATGAGTTGATGTCAGCTTGTCCCGAAAGTAGAGAAATGTTGGAGTATTCAGAACAGTCTGAAGCCTGAGGTTTTGCTCACAGGGATTACTTTTACATAAATTTACCTCAACATTTAAACTTTGGTCGTATTTAATATGAACATCCATCGTTTTATATGACAGAAAATAGGAGAAAACATAATATGTCCCCTTTAACTGAAACAGAGGGTGTGCTGTGTACCTGGCATCCTGCAAAACATGGCAAATAGCTTTTTCCTCTGTTTTATTTTCTTATTTTTTAATTTCAGTTCTCCCCTGCAGAAAAGATTCAGAAATTGGGGTCCAAATTGAGCAAGCATTTACGGTGGAAAAAAACTGCACAGAATAAGTGTAGTCCATTTGGAAAAACTGTGTTGCATGTCTGGAAATTTTGATAGAACAACTTTTTTTCCTTAGTGAAGCTGCTAACAATGACTCTAAGGAGCATTCATTCTTCACTCTTTTTTAAGAAGCAGATGCTCCAAAAAATATTGTAACAGAAAATTGCTAATACATAAATATTTAAAAGATTTAATGAAGGAAAGAACATGGATGAAAGGTAAAATCTCGTCTTTGGCTTCACAAATGGCATAAATAAATGTTAACTTTCTTCGTCTTTCAATTCCTTATTTGTAGGAAAATTAGGACTGTCAAAGAAAGCAAAAATAATGAATGTGACAAGCTCTTTCCTCTCTGTGGTCACGACAATTTTGCCACCTAAAATTGGTGTTTCAGAAACATTGACCTTCAAAGACTCGGATAGATATGGATGCCATCAGAAATTAGTGGCAGGCAGCTCGTCTGCAGAGACTGTGGATGCGCACTAAGACGGGACAATGAAAAATGACGGGCAGCTTGAAGTGAGGCGTCTCAACCGCTGTCAGATCTGCCATAATCCATCAGCACTGATGTTCTTCTTCTGCTGCTCCCCAGATTGATTTTGGCTGCAGACAGCTCCTAACTATTTCAGCTTTTGCCAAAAGATTGAATCTGGATAGTCATATTTTTCATTAGTTAGTGAGTGACAAGGCTGTGTGTGTCCATGTGAGTGAGATTGTGTGTTTCTGATTGACAGAAAGATAGTTGCGTGTTTTTGGTCTGAGGTGCAAAGTAGTGACGGGCCAGGAGTTCGGCAGTCCTTAGAGCTCTGTCCAAAAACTCTGGTACAGCCAGATAAAACTGTGGGCTAGGCTGCATGTCGATCTTTTTTCTTTTTTTTTTTTTTAATTGAGTTTTATTAAATAAAAACAACTTTCACTCTTGGGTATAGATATAAATAACGATTGGAATTCTGAATCAATGGGAAAGGCTCACTGACAGCCAGTAGTCCCTTTTTCTCTCAGTGTTATATGAACTTAAGAAAGAAAATACAAACAACAAACATTGTTGTGGACTGCTTCCCCGGGAGGAGAGTGGGCAGCAGCTCTGGAGGCGGGCCTTCGATTGGCAGCTGTTGGAGCTCAACTTCGGCCAACACAAACCCCCCCACACTGGGTCTCCCAGCGGGCTGGTAGCATAACAGCAGCAACAGAAAGTTTACTGATGCCACTGGCTGGGGGTCAGTGTCTGGAGCTGCTGCCAGCTCCCCTCCCAGCAAGGTGGTCTATAGCCATGGGGACTGAGGTCAAGGACACACTTGTGATTTGAGGCTCCACGTAAATGTCAACTTGAAGCCGCAGCCATGAGCCTTTGGCTCCAGTTAGCAGAAACTATTAGCAACATTTTCCCTCCATCTCTGAAATGCTTCGCTAATATCAACATGTTTTATTTCATTTATTGTCAGACTCGGTTTTGTCAGGAATTAGTTCAGGAAGGACCCGAATGCAGAGCAGGGGGCAGGTTGAAAATTAAACAAGAAAACAAGCTTTAACGCTAATGAAAAAATCCTCAAACAGGCAGGCAACAAAACACTAAGTCCAATAGAAAGGAAAACCAAAAATAAACTGAAACAAATCAGGAAAGCAACAACAGCACGAACACTAGGATGATACACAGATGAAATGACAAGGATTAAATGGAAACACACAGATATATATACACAGAACAGTAATCACAAGAACGAGACACAGCTGGAGTAGGTGGACACGAGGAAAAGAAGGGAAATGGGGATTGGCTAACAACAAGGGTGTGGAGGGGAACACCAGGGTGGAGCAAACAAGACTAATACAGAACAGGTGTGAAAGGAAGATTCTGGGAACAGGGAAGGACTAATGAGACAGGTGTGACAGAACAAAGACAGGAAGTAAAATCAAAAAATGAGGAGAGAATCTACAAAATAAAACAGGAAACAGATTAAACGTGAATGAATAACATGAAACAAGGAACACAAACAGAACACTCCTAAACAAAGTCCATAAGATAACAGAATATAAACAGAAGCAGGATCATGACACCTTTACACTCTGTTTTTTTTTAAGTCTGTCTTCCTGTTTTGGGTTGTTTTACAGTGTAGGCAGTTTTTTGCCAATGCTGGGTATGTAGCAACTTTCTCTGCAGGATTCTCTGTCACTGAATCAGGGTTTTACCATCTTAAGGCATATGCATGCGCATCTGCACTTGCAGAACAGCCAAAAGGAACGCCATCTTTCTCTGAAATGACCTGTGATTGACCAAACTCTCCTTTCAAAGCCTACATTTTTTAAAGCCTGAAAACAGAGCCAAAAGGAGGTGCAGAAGTCTAGTTTTCTCAGACCACTTGATTTACAATATGCTCAAAGTTTATTGTGGGATTTTTGCCCAGTGACGCTTAAATGAAACTGCCTACCCCAGCCTTAATGTATTGAATTTGACTTACAACAGCAGATGAATGGAGCAGGACAAAATTACAGTAACTTTTGGTAAACATCTGAGCATCCTGGATTTCACCAATAGTCCTGACAAACAAATAAAGGCCATGTGATATTTAGTGATATTCAATCAAGCAAGTTTGAACCGTAGAAAATCAGTGTAACCAGTAGCACACGTACAGCCAAGGAGTTTATCCAAATAAAATAATAATAATGGAGCATGATTGTACCTGTCAAAAAAGTAAACAAATGAGATCATCTTACATTCTGACACACATGTGCAAGCACGCAGACGTACGGCGTCTAAAATAGGAGCAGCGTCTCACTATCAGGTAGTCCATCTCTGAGCAGGAAGTGAGGCGGTTTAACCTCAAAACTCTGTCAGATGAAATCGTTTTCGATCTTCTCTAACAAAACAAGCTGTGTTTGGAGAAAGGAAGGGATTTTCTTTGTTTTCTCAAAACCAGTGCTTGCTTTATGACGGGAGTCTGAACAGAGACGGCACTGAGGCTGGGCGATATGGACAAAATTAATATGGTATCAGTATATTGAAGAACCACGTTAAATAAATACACTGATCTCATTCCAGTGGGCTGCAGAGCCCTATAAAGTATGATTTAAAGGTTCCTTCTATTAATATTACCTCATATGTGTTCTCATTTTGTGGGATTTTGTGGGAACTATTTTCTTTTGATTTGGAAATACCAGTCTTTCAGCAAAGTATGACATAACTGAAAGATTAGCTGTAGATTCTAAGATCTAGATTTAGACAGTGAGCCTTATTTTCAGGGGAATAGTTGTACCTGGGGACCTCTGGTAATAGGTAGTAATAGCGGAGGTCGTCTATGACCTTAAGGCTGTGTGAATCTGCCATTTCTATAATTTGTCCATTAAAAATTCCACTGCAAATTACCTACCATATTTAGCCAAACACAGAAGTCATGTAACTAGAAATATTAGTCCCATGCGAATCAGCGTCTTGGTGATTTAGGGTCATGTATATATTTTTGTTTTGTTTTCTCCATGCCTTCTTTCTTCCTCTTTCCCAGTTGAGAATTGTGCAGGCTACATTAGCAATTATAAATGACAGTTTTTACAGCATTCTGGGTGCAAATTCAGAAGGCTCATGTCGCTACACAGCACGAAGACCCAACCAATACAGCAATTAAACTGAGTGTCTCTTTGCGCATCTAATGCCTGTTTATCTTCATAGCAGCCATTGCGACTGTCATTCAGGAAGCCACTGTTAGGCCTTGACATCATATCTAGGGGATTATGTCAGTACATTCAAGTAAAATAAAGACTTTGCTTGTCCTTTACCAATGCGCCACATGAAACACAGATGTGGGGATAACCTTTTTTCTAAATAACATGAGATTCCCTGGTAATGCTCGTACAATAGGGCTTTTGATGCTACCCAGTCACCAGAATAAATGTCAGCAGTGTATGTTTCTGCAAACCACAGGTAAGTAACATTTGTACGTTATTATGAAGCACATTTGCTTAAACTTTACACTTATTACATTTCAACATTGCTTTGGTTAACGTATGATTATGTTTAGGCACAAAAATCACTTGGTTATAGTTGGGAATCATCTTTGTGCTTAAAATACACGGTTTTGTTGGCACAATTGCCGCTGGAAATGCTGCTGATGTGTAACCCAAGAACAACCCATTTTGTGGTCTGCAGCTTTGCAGCCATCCCCCCTGTGTTTCACACCATCTACCATCCCCTCCACCTTCTAAATTTAACTCATATAGATGTATTCAGGACTACGTCAACTACAAAATTATTTTGATATGATACGTACGAAATTTACAAATATAATGTATCCCTGGTTCGCAGAGATGTACAATGCCAACATTTTCGTCTAGTGACTGGGCTGTTTGATGCTAATAAAAATGACTGAAGTGCTGAATTTATTTCTTATTAGACCCTAATTGCACAGAAAGTATTTTAGCAGCTGGAGGCAGCTTTTTGTAATTGCGTGTTTGCGCTCTAGGCGCCTGGCATTTTTGCCAGAGCTCTCTGAACTCCTTTAGAGGAAAAACTTCAACTCAAAGTGGAAAAGCGCCCCACGTCATCTCTTTTTACATCATCTTTTTCCCATTGTCCAATTGGATGATATGAGAGAAAGGGGCAGAGACAACATATTTACAGTCGGTAAACAATGGAGGAGAAACTGGTGGTAGCAGTTGCTGGATACCCAGAGCTATACAGCCTGATGATAGACAGCAGGTTGTCACACTTCCCCTGAGTCATCCTAAAATATGCCTGGAAACGTCCATCATGGAGACAAAGCTCCTGGACCAACTGGTGGTACTCCCCATGACCCACCCTCTTTTTTAGGGTCTCATGTACCCACACAGATCTCTGTCTCCCTGCACCCAACAAACTATTAACTGACAGCCTCTCACCCTCAACCAGATACTAATTGCTGTGAGAAAAAAAAAAATCGGTCTATTGATAAAACGGGAAGGTTAGTGGAAGGATGTGATGGGGTGGTTGCCTGGCAACAATAAAAAGGTGCAGCAAGCTTTTTTTTTCCACTAGTGCCATTTAATTGTGAGATGTGCCTCGTGCTTTGCAACCTGCAAAATGCTTTCTGTGTGATCAGGGCCTAAGACCTGTTGGGAGGTGGTGTCAGGTCATTGCATGAAAACAGATTTTCTGTCCTAGAAACCCATATTGTGCTCACGAAGGGGCTGCAGGACACCAGTGTGGAGTGATGCTAAAGTGAGCAGTTTGTGGTTTGGTCAGTCAGTGTCAAAGTTGGTGCCAAAACTTCAATATTTAAGGAATATTTAAGGCATTTTTTTGGCCATGTGAATGTAGCTGAAGTCATCCCAGAGCACAGACTTCAACATAGACTCTCCAGTGGAGCATCTCAGGTTTCTCACAGCATGTTTTGATGTTAAGAGGAATGAACTTGGCTCAAGACCCTAACCACTGCTCATGTTTGGATTTTTTGTTGCGTGTGTTTGTGTACTCTGTGAATGCTCAGACTATCCATAGTTTTTGATTTGTTTTAGTGCACCGTCTATTTATAAGATGACGTTTGTGTTGTGCCCCTCGATATTTTCTTTCTATTTGGTTTAAGGCAGAGAGATGAGAATCTTCAGTTTGAAATGACTTGAGGTTTCGGAAAGTACGGTCCTAAAAAAGCAGATATCTTATGCATTGACCACCGGGAGCAAAACTAATTTCAGGGCGGAGGGAGGAAATGACATTGTTTATATAAGTTTGCAGTAAGAAGCAGAAGAACAAATCTGGGTCTCTGAAAACCTGTAATATATAATTAATAAGTTTGAGTGTCCACAATCTAACATGTCAATACAAAAACAAATCAAGCCACTGTAACATACAGCAGGGTGATACTACATGAAAATGCCTTTTTGTTTACCACAAGAAGAGCTCATATATCACAGCACAGTCATTCTGCTTTGTTTTGTTTTGAGGATCGTGTTTTCAATACAGTTCAGCTGCTCCTACTATATAAACTAGATCCAGCATACCTGGATTTCAGGTCCCAAGTTGCATCCTTCGACTCCCAGTTGACCTGCCCGACATATTTGTTGTACTGAAAACACTGAAGCTCTCACTGGCCCAGATTCCAGCGTATCCTTACACATTCACACTTCCAATTAGCCGATGAATTTCCCTCAAGTGCCGGGAGCTGTCCAAGCAACGCCTCAGTCTGTACTTGTTCTATTTATGTGCGTGTGTGTGCATAGACACAACAGTTGAAGTGAGAGTAAAGACAGAAGTAAAAGTCTTGTTTATGTTATTTAAAGGAATACTTCACCCACAAAATGAGCATATGTGTGTCTGTTACTCACCTTGTGTTATGCTGAATTTGAGAATTTTTTTTTTGCTTTTCTCACATGCCTTCATGGTGAACACAAGATCCAAAAGCTGAGAAAATTCTTGATGAATTGAAATCATAGGGGTCCACGTTTAACAGCTGCAAAATTATGTCAAAACATCATTTACAAACACTCACACAACTCGTGCAGTATCATCCAAATCTCATGTATCTAATTGTACGCTCAGTACTTCCCAAACACACAGCCCTTTTGGATAAGGACAAGAACAGTCACTTTGTCTCACTGAATACAGGAGCTGCTAGTCTAACGCTGCCTGATCAGTCAGATCAGATTCACCAAAGTCACACATAACACAAAAACCCCGTTTCCACCAAACACTTTCAGTATGGTACCTTTGGAACCAACAGTAACCCTTCAGACATGGTACCTAGACCCCAGCGTTTCCACCGCAAGCAGTACTCTTAAATGTGGGCAGGGTTGTTGTCACTCACTGCTCCGTCCAGCACTCACTGTATTTCCTCCTTTATCAGTCTGCACCTTGTTTATCGTCCACAGTACGGAATTTCACACCGACATTTTCAGAACAAAATAAAACAGGCTGCAGTGAGAGTCTCTGTCAATGGGATATTTAGAAATAGCGGGTTTGTGCATTTAGTCCTTTTCAAGCAAGCTCAGGGGTTTAGTGTAGCCGGAGCCCACAGGAACAATGCTCTGCTACGCTTTTTTTTATCCGATTGAGGATAATCTGGTCAAAATGAACATATATTTTTAAATGCTTTAAGATCCACTCATTATTAAAAGTGTATGTCATCCAAGAGAGACAATAAAAACTAATAGAACGGTCAAAGATGTCACATTGAAATTGAAGGTGTGCTGATGGATTTACATTGTCAGCTCATGCATTGAGTAACATTACAGGTTAGCTTTCCACCTTAAAAGTTGCCGACAGTCAGCCCAGAGAATTAAATTATTTTTTTTCCACCTACAGCTGCTGCAAGAGGCAGCAAAACATCCCTTCTATTTATAGTTATACTTTACTAGTATCTGTAAAACTCTCCACAGAATGAACAGTGGTTACATGAGCTTCAAAACCAGCCACAACTCAGCCCTGAGCAGAGTGACCGTCCTCTATTGACCAATCAACAGACTGCAGTGTTCACAGCTCCACCTTTTAGTACCAGATCTGTGTGCTAGGTACCCCAACAGAGGGGGGACCAAACATGGAGATGGTACAGAACGGTTCCATTGGTACCATCCACAACTTTTCACAGTGGAAATGGAAAAAAAAAAAAAAGGGACCAAATTGAACTAAACTGTACTGCTCAGTGGAAAAGGGGCTAAACACACTACCTATCGAGGCAGAGTTAGACCAGCAGCTCCTGTGTTCAGCGAGCTAAAATTGCTGCTTTTGTTAATGTAGTCTGGCTTTGAAGGGAGCATAAATAAGTTTCACTTTTATTTCAGCTCCCTGTTGGAAAGGGCTGTTGTTTCTTTCTTAATTTTTTCTTCACAAATTCAGTGTAACATGGGGTGAGTTAGTGATAAACAAATTGTCATTTGGAGGGTGAGGTATTCCTTTAACAACAGCGAAACACTATCAAAACATCCATTTACAAACATTCACACAATTCGTACAGTATAGTCCAAGTCTCAGTTATCCAGTTGTATGCTCAGTACTTCCCAAACACATGTATTTTTGCTTAAACCTTACTATTTAAAACACAAAACAGTAGCAAGTCTGGTCAAGCACGTGTGTGTTTGAACTCTGCTCTCCACTGAGAAGAATTCAAACGCTAGATGGTGTCTCTGGAGGAAATGTATAAGATGCATAGACAGAGCGAAACCAGCTCTTCCCATCATATCCTCAGTGATGCTGTGGGAAAACGCACCTTATCTCCCTTCCTCATCAGTGCTCCCTCCTCGCTACTTCAGCTCCCAAAGCGAGGAGATAAGACTGAAATTTGATTATTTAATGTCCCCGAAAGATATTAGTGCTAAATTAAAGGAACACAAACCTCGTCTGTATCTTGTGCCGATCTCTCTTAAGGTCACATTACAGATCAGATGACAGGACAGCGTTGTTATTTTGTGACTGAGAAGGAGACAAGGAATTTTAGCTATTCAAGTGGTGTACATAATGGAAATATTAAAGGGTGCGGGGAGTCTGAACTTTCATGGGTATTGACAGCAACAATAGGAGTGTACTTGAGATATCATAGTCGACAGTCGAGATAAAGTTGCTTGTAGGATGTGTGCATATGCGTTGTTATCTTGACATGATCATCATAAAACAAATATATGGATCAGTCATGATTGCAGTGTGAACCAATTAATGGTTATACACAGACATTTTAAGCGTCAAATTGAAAATGAATGAATTAAAAGCTGATATTTTTTCAGTGTTTTTTTTATTTTAAAAAATGCAAAACTATTTGCTTGTCAAACATCCACATATCATCGCAAGAGCAGTACATTTACAGGGACAAATAAGTCCATTTGTCATCAGAAAACAATCAACAGCCTGAAGCAGTACAAACTGTTGACAGACAGGAGAAGAAGAAACAGCCAACATACACAAATGACTGCGTAAACAGAAAATAAAGCAATAAATACAGTTTATAAAGCCTTATGTGCAATGCCCGCTGTCCTTCTCAATCCCCTCTTTCCCCTAAAAGTCTAAAAATCCCTTTGAAAATCAGATCAAGCAGTCTTTCTCACGATCTCGTCTTTAAGCATGTAGCTTTTTTGATGTGTGTTTTGATCTACTGTTTCAATTTGTCAGACTGGAATTCAGCCACAGATCAAACTAACTGACGGATAACTGCAGATCTGGCAGCGTATAGGCGCCAGATGCAGTCGTGGACAGTAAGCTGAATGCATGACCTGTACTGGGCTGTTTTTAACTTGGCTTTCTTTCCCCCTGCTGCGTCTCAGGAACTCAGGCACGTTTCCAGTGAACGATCTCAAGTTTGTGGATTGAAGAAATTATAATAAATTAGTATATAAAAGTTACAAGATGGCATTAAAAGTTCAGATATATGTCGATCCAGCCAGGTTTTTTTCCGACTTTTTGTCAAAAGTGCAACAGAAGGGCAGTTGGTGGGTCTGTTTACAGCACAGCCAAGCAAACTCACGTTGTTTTAATAAGCGAGTCAGTCAATAATGATTGCAACCGAGATCTGATTTCATGCTGCACTCGGCTCGATTAAGTTCCCACACAACAGCAAACAGTGGAGTTGGTTATCTTTCGGAGGAGCTGGAGGTGTGCAAGTGTCTCCATGTTGCAGAGAAATTGCCAAAATGACCGTTTCTTGTTTTGCAAACACATTTTTAATGAACGTTCATGGTCAGTGCGAAACACAGGGAAGAGTACATTGCATTATTGTGGCTTCTTTACCATGAGAGCCAGATAAATGCTTTTAATGTGAATCAGCAGCCATAGAAAATGTTGGGTTTGCAATGTACTGCTGTGGTGGGTATCAGACACAAAATCCAAAGTTCAGGGTTTTTAATACACGAAAAGGCGGTCAGCTCAAGCAGAGGTAACCAAATCAACAGGCAAAAACACACTGGTCTGAATATGAAAAAAGGTCAATCTCATGAGGAATTCACACTGGGAAGAACACAGGAACGCTCACACGAAGGACAAGACAATCTAGCAGAGACAAAAGGGAAGACACAGACTTATACACTCTGACAGGGGAGGTAATGAGACACAGGTGACAGCAATCAGACAATCAGGGTGGTGGGAAACTTGACAGGACATGGGAGACAAATAACAGACTTTCAAAATAAAACAGGAAACAGGGTCAGCAACAAACATATCTTAGCCACCTAAAAAAAATGTATGCAAGTTTAAGTGTATACTATAGTGAGAATATTTTCACTGCGATTTCTTTTTTTTAACCTTTATTTTAGGATTTTCAATGTAAAACAAACGCTCAGTACAGTTACAAATATCTTCACAGGTAGAAAAACAAAAAACAAGTCCTTCAACATTGCTAGTAAAATAAAATACACATACACAGCGATAGAGAGTATACTGCTACTCAGTTAGACCATTAAAATTCACTTCACTTGAGATACTCAAGTACAGGGCTCAAAATTCTGACAAATATTTGAATCTTATTTTTATTAGAGAACTTAAACCTTTCTAAATAAAGTACATTCATCAGCTCTCTTATTCACATGTTGGTGCACAGTCTGACTTCCACATAAGCAGAATAAGTTTCCTCACCACAACCATACCAAATGAAACAGCCTGAGTTTCATACTTGTCTGCCAAAGTTAACATACTGGTGGCACCTAGGACAGCAACTAGTAGGTTAGGTTCCCAGTTCTACTCAAAGGCATCAGAGAAACATTCACATAAATTTTTCCAATAAGTAAACAATTAATGAAACATTAATCAAATAAATAAAATAAAATAAAATAAAATAGAATAGAATAAATAAAATAGAATTTTTAAAATAAAATGGAATAAATAAAATAAAATAGAATAGAATTTTTAAAATAAAAAGGAATAAATAAAATAGAATAGAATAAAATAAAATAGAATAAATAAAATAAAATAGAATAGAATAAATAAAATAAAACAAAATAGAATAGATAAAATAAAATAAAATGAAATAATAATCCATAGGGAGGTAGGGAGGGAAATGGTCCAGAAAGGATGAAGTACACTGAATTTAGACGTTATAGGCAGTTTTGAAAAGGGTTTTCTTGAAGATGGAGAGTGAGGAGGAGTCTCGGATGTCTTTAGTGAGTGAGTTCCAGAGGGTTGGAGCAGCAATGGAAAAGGCCCTGTTGCGGGGGGACAGAAGGTTTGCATCAGCAGACCTAAGAGTGCGGAGGGGAGTGTGCCGGTGGAGGAGCTCAGACAGGTAGAGGGGAGCCAGGTTGTGTAGAGCTTTGTAAGTGATGATGAGGAGTTTAAAGTGAATATGCTGGGGTATATGGAGCCAGTGGAGGTTATGAAGGGGTGCGGGAGTGTGTGAGAACATGAGCAGCTAAGTTATGGATATACTGTAGTTTCTTGAGAGTTTTGGGTGATAAAGCGTAGAGGAGACTGCTGCAGTTGTCGAGTCTGGAAGTGATGTAAGCGTGGGTCATGAGTAGGGTTGGGTACCGAAAGTAGGTGCTTATATGGAACCGGTACCTATACAACCGATACCTACCGGACTGAAACAAAACGCACATTATGGTGCCTCCTTTTGGTGCTTTTTTTAATGCTATGTCTCCCTCTATTGGACGTTACACGTAACAGAATCATTCATCATTCATTCGTTCATTTGTTGAGTGTATATTATTATTTAAAGGTACGCTAAGCACCGTTGGGCGTCACTTCTGTTTACGTTCAACAATGTTATCAAACACAACGGAGCTAGCTCGCCCCCTCATCCTCCGTGACTCTGTCATGAACAAGCGATAGCTGCTAGTTACCCTGGATTTATACACCTGTTCAAGGGATAGTGCACCCAACATGAAAATTCACCCTTTATCTACTCACCCTCATGCCGATGGAGGGTCAGGTGAAGTTTTAGTCCTCACAACTCTTGCGGGGAGAGGAGGTAGCAACACAACTCCACCTAATG